>NW_004444157.1:767259-769558 GCF_000243295.1 Trichechus manatus latirostris
GAAAAACTGAAATAAGCAATAAGCCTCTGACCATTTTCATGTTATTAAGTTAGTACTCCTAGTGTTTATCCAGAAACTTTATGAACAAAAAACGAAATAGGGTTTGTGAATCTAGAATCCTGGAAAAATTTTTACAGACAGTTATTCTCTCAGTCTTTGTGCTTAAACGTGAGTATATTTCTTTTAACTTGGCAAGTATTCAAGCACTGAAAGATATTTATATTAGCATATGTTACTTATAAGTAATTAACCTAGAAAGATAAACTCTCTTTTTAATTTGTCAAGTTATTTTAATACTAAATTTGGTAGACAAAAGCACTATACCAGTTTAACTTAATTAAAAGTTGGAGAAATTTAGACAAACCTAATTATTCTTATTGTCCTTTCTTTTATAAAGTGAAAGTACAAATCTTTGCATTATCTAATGGTCATTTTAGGACACACAGAGATAGTTAGGCATAAAAGACATCTTAATAGTTTATTAATTTATAAATTTTGGAAAGGCAAAATGAAGAATAGTTGTTAGAGGGGACACGGTATAAATCATAAGTATATAAAGCAAGAAAGATTTACAGTCAACATTGTAAAATCACTCAGCAATAAACCACAATGTCTATTAGGAAATTGACCTTTTTAAAAAAGTAAGGACTTAAAAAAATGATTTAAGAGTATGTCTTAAAGTATTGAAAGTTGACAGGATAATCTGGTGACAAAAAGGAACCTCTACTAATTTGGACATAAATAACTTCATCATTCTACATAAAAAAATACCCAAATTATAATTTTACTCCTTTGATACATTATTCATGTAACAACTTGTAGTAAAGTGTTTATTCATATACCTTTATATGTATGCATTTATGCATCTACATATATAAATATAAAAATATATAATACACTCACTCCTCACTTATTGATGTGGTTAAGTTCCGAAGACCAGGTCATTATGCAAAAATTGGTGTTATGCAAAAATGGAGGATGACTACATCATTACATAGCTGCCAAATTGCATCATTATATAACTGCCAAATTACATCATTACATAACTGCCAAACCACTGAGAATCATGGCCCAGCCAAGTTGACACATAACCTTAACTATTACAGTCAGCGTTACTCTCGCCTCGCACCTCAGCGTTCATTAATGCCAGACGTACATTGTTAATGTAAAAAATAGTCAGATTTTTTAGTATTGTTATAAATGCAAAATGTTGGGTAACGAGATAGCAGATAAGTGAGGAGTAGGTGTAATCTCAAGCCTTTAACAATAGCTTTCAAATGTATTTATCAGTATATTAAATCAAACAATGTATATTACATTGAATTTATCATACAAATGAACTGTGACAACTTTCTTAATAGCAAACCAAAAATAATATCCATTATCTTATATACATATTTCTATTTTTCTGTAATTGTTGTACCTAGTATAATTAAACATTTACATTAATTCTTGTGTTTAGCCAAAGTACCCAACTTGTCTTTCTTCAGACACAAGAGAAAACTAGAGAACAGAAAATCAAGAATTGTTTAGCTATTCTTTTCTCCATGAGTGGTTATTTAATATAATTTTAACAGTTTTAGGAGACAAAAATAAACATATAGATATATATCATACAAAGGCTTTTGCATATATTGTTAGATGATTGCCATTTTAAGAAATAGGGATAAAACAATGATTGTACCTGGTTTCCTTTTCTTTTTTTTTATTAACTGTCCAGATATCCGAATTTATTTAGTAATTAACTTAGGTTTAAGGTCTTAAATTAGATAAGAATCTGGAAATTACAATTTAGCTAAGACATTAAATTTTTATGATTTATAACATTGTAAGAATTTCATAAAATTAAACGCTTTGAAAAGATATTCATTATTATCGTTCTATCTAGTTGAATAAAATTTTACACATATAATTTTAAATTTTAAACAAGTTATGGAAACAATGATAACTAGTTAATTCATAAAACCAATGTAGGAAACTTAGGAAGTTTGAATCATGAAAAATTTAATCCTGGTCCTTAACAAACCAAAATAATGTGCTAAAGACTCTGAATCCGACCAAAATTCTTTTATCTTGAAACTCAAGATTTTTCTTATTTTCTTATAGCTGTGTAAGGGTACCTTAAAACTGAGGCATCTGGAGGAAATGCTCGCGATCACTAGCCATTAGAGAAATGCAAATTAAAACCACAATGAGATACCATCTCACCCCAGCATTACTGGCACGAATCAAAAACACTGGAAATAACAAATGTTGGAGGGGCTGCGGGGAGATGGGAACTCTTATGCACTGCTGGTGG
>NW_004444157.1:771684-773986 GCF_000243295.1 Trichechus manatus latirostris
TAAAAAAAATAAAAAAACTGAGGCATCTGGCATGACTAAGTGACTGACAGAGGTCTGAATCAAACTCCCTTTTGCCCTAAATCCCTTGTTCTGCTTTCAAAAAATGTACAACCCCCTTGAATGAGCAAATATGTGGCTGTGCTTACTTAAGATTATGATAAAAAAAGTTCTGTTCTCAGAAAGGATGCTTGTATACAAAGTTATAGTTTATGGTTACACAAATGATAAGAATGTTCCGTAAAGAGAATGACAAGAACATCTCCCCAAAAGATGTTGGTATAATGTTGTTTTCAGGAAACTGCTTATACAGTTTGCCCCTTGAAAGTCTATGATTAACTGACATTGTAAAAAGTTTACTTGTGACTCATGTGTAACCCTCAGTCCTCCAATATAAAAATTCCTCTCTCATTTTGGACTTTGGAGCACTTGGTATTTTACCAAGTGTTACCCCAGCTTCCACTGTAACAAATCCTCAATAAAACTCTATCATTTCTCTCCTTACAGAGTTCTTGCTATTTTTACACTTTGATATAACTTAGCTATGGTAGCAATGGCTATTATGTAAATATACTTTTCAGTGTTCACAAAAAGAGACAAGATTTTTGGAGGGAGGTTTTTCCTGTACATTAAAAATTTTTTTATTGTGTTTTAGGTGAAAGTTTACAGTACAAGTTAGTTTTTCATTAAAAAATTTTATACACAAATTGTTTTGTGACATTAGTTGCAATCCCCACAATGTGTCAGCACTCTCTCCCTTTCCCTTTCCACCCTGGTTCTCAGGGTCCATTCATCCAGTTGTCCTGTCCCTTCCTGCCTTCTCATCTTTGCTTTTGGGCAGGTGTTGCCCATTTAGTCTCAAATTCTTGGTTGAACTAAGAAGCATGTTCCTCACGTGTGTTATTGTTTGTTTTATAGGTCCATATAATCTTTGGCTGAAAGGTGGACTTTGAGAGTGGCTTCAGTTCTGAGTTAGCAGGGTGTCCGGGGGCCATAGTCTCAGGGGTTCCTCTAGTCAACGTTAGATCAGTAAGTCTGGTCTTTTTTTGTGAATTTGGATTTTGTTCTACATTTTTCTCCCACTCTGCCCAGAACCCTCTACTGTGATCCCTGTCAGAGCGGTCAGTGGTGGTAGCTGAGCACCATCTAGCTGTTCTGGGCTCAGGCTGGTGGAGGCTGTGGTTCATGTGGTCCATTAGTCCTCTGGACTATTATTTTCCTTGTGTCTTTGGTTTTCTTCATTCTCCTTTGCTCTGAACATGCTGGGACAATAGAAGTATCTTAGATGGACGCTTGCAAGCTTTTCAGACCCCTGATGATACTCACCAAAATTGGATATAGAATACTTTCTTTATGAACTATGTTATGCCAATTAACCTAGGTGTCCCCCAGGACCATGGTCCCCAGCCCTCAGCCCTAGTAACTCAGTCCCTCAAGATGTTTGTATGTATCTAGGAAGCTCCTATGACTTTACCTTGAACAAGTTGTGCTGACTTTCCCTATATTGTGTGTTGTCTTTCCCTTCACCAGTGTTAACACTTGTCTACTATTTAGTTAGTGATTTCCCCACCCACCCCAACCCACCTCTCCCTCATAATCCTCTGTTATGGATTGAATTCTGCCCCCCAAAAATGTATGTCAACTTGGCTAGGCCATTATTCCCAGTATTGTGTGGTTGTCTACCATTTTGTGAACTGATGTGATTGTCCTATATGTTGTAAATCCTAACCTCTATGATGTTAATGAGGCAGGATTAGAGGCAGTTACGCTAATGAGGCAGGACTCAATCTACAGGATTAGGTTGTATCTTGAGTCAATCTTTTTCGAGATATAAGAGAATAGAGCAGAGAGGAAGGGGACCTCCTACCACCAAGAATGAAGAACCAGGAACGGAGCGTATCCTTTGGACCTGGGGTCCCTGCACTAAGAAGCTCCTAGACCAGGGGAAGATTGATGACAAAGGCCTTCCTCCAGAGCTGACAGAGAGGGAAAACCTTCCCCTGGACCTGGCACCCTGAATTTAGACTTCTAGCTTCCTAGACTGTGAGAGACTAAATTTCTCTTTGTTAAAGCCATCCACTTGTGGTATTTCTGTTATAGCAGCACCAGATAACTAAGACACCCTCAAAGATTGCTTTTTTTCTGTGTGAACCTTTTCTTGGGTTTTTATAGTAGTGGTCTCATACAATATTTGTTCTTTTGGGACTGACTAAATGCACTCAGCATAATGCCCTCCAGATTTATCCATGTTGTGAGATGTTTCACGGATTCATCATTGTTCTCTATTGTTGTGTAGTATTCCATT
>NW_004444157.1:775001-776106 GCF_000243295.1 Trichechus manatus latirostris
GGATTCAAACTGCCAACATTTAGGTTAGCAGTCAAGCTATTTATCACTGTGCCACCAGGTCTCCAGCTGACCATACCCATAACCACTGCCGTAGAGTCAATTCTGACTCATAGCAACCCTATAGGACAGAGTAGAACTGCCCCATAGTGTTTCCAAGGAGTGGTTGGTGGATTCAAACTGTTGACATTTTGGTTAGCAGCCATAGCTCTTAACCACTGCACCAGCTGACCATAGGTGGATGGATTTACATCTGGTTTCTCGATTCTGTTCCATTGGTTTATGTGTCTGTCATTGTACCAGTACCAGGCTGCTTTGACTACCATGGCTGTGCAGCAGGTTCTGAGGTCAGGTAGTGTGAGGCCTCCTACTATGTTCTTTTTCTTCAATAATGCCTTGCTTATCTGAGGCCTTTTTCCTTTCCATATAAAGGTGGTGATTAGTTTTTCCATCTTGTTAAAGAATGTTGTTGGTGTTTGGATCATGATTGCACTATATTTGTAGATCACTTTTGGTAGGATTGACACTTTCATAATGTTGAGTCTTCCTATTCATGAACATGGTATGTAGGTCTCTTTTGGTTTCTTGCAATAGTGTTTTGTAGTTTTCTTTGTATAGGTCTTTTATGTCCCTGATTAGATTTATTCCTATGTATTTTATCTTTTTAGGGGCTATTATAAATGGTATTGTTTTCCTGATTTCCTTTTTGAAGTTCTCTTTGTTGGTGTATAGGAATTCAACTGATTTTTGTATTTTGAGCTTGTATCCTGCCTACTCTGCTGAATCTTTCTATTAGTTCTAGTAGTTTTCTTGTGGAATCTTTGGTCTTCTCTATGTATAGGATCATGTAACCTGTGAATAGGGATAGTTTTACTTCTTCTTTTCCAATTTGGATGCACTTTATTTCTTTTTCTTGCCTTATTGCTCTAGCTAGGATTTCCAGCACAATGTTAAATTGGAGTGGTGATAAAGGGCATCCTTGTCTTATTCCCGTTCTCAGGGGGAATGCTTTCAGCCTCTCTCCATTTAGAATGATTTTGGCTGTTGGTTTTGTATAGATGCCCTTTATTATGCTGAGGAATTTAACTTTTATTTCTACTTTATTGAG
>NW_004444157.1:777514-781103 GCF_000243295.1 Trichechus manatus latirostris
TTGAGCTAATATTTTCCTTGTGTCTTTGGTGTTCTTCATTCTCCTTTACTCCACGTGGGTTGGGACCAATTGATGCATCTTAGATGACCGCTTGCTAGCTTTTAAGACCCCAGACGGGCTGTGGGTGTCTTTTGCTGTTCTCTTCCTATTTGTTTGAGTTGTAAGGCTAATGTTTTGATTTTTGCCTGCTCTTCTTTTTTGATGTGCACGTTTATCGCTATAAATTGGCCTCTGAGCACTGCCTTTGCTGTGTCCCAAAGGTTTTGGTATGATGTATTTTCATTCTAATTTAATCCTAAGAATTTTTTAAATTCCCCTTTGATTTCTTCTATTACACAGTTGTTTTTAAGGAAGTGTCATTCAGTTTCCATGTATTTAATTTTTTCCTTGCTCTTTCTGTTATTGATTTCTACTTTTATGGCATTGTGATCAAAGAGAATGCTTTGTATTATTTCGATGTTTTGGATTTTACTAAGGGTTGCTTTACAGCCTAAAGTGTGGTCTGTTCTGGAGATTGTTCCATGTGCATTGGAAAATAGTATATACTTTACTGCTGTTGGGTGGAGTATTATCTATATGTCTGTAAGGTCTATTTGGTTGATTTTGGCCTTTAGATTTTCTGTAGCTTTATTGAGTTTCTTTCTAGATGTTCTGTCCTTTACCAAGAATGATGTGTTGAAGTTTCCTACTATTATTGTGGAACCGTTTCATTCTCTTTTCAGTGCTGTTAAACTTTGTTTTATGTATTTCAGCTCTGTCATTGGTTGTGTAGATATTTATTAAGGTTATGTCTTCTTGGTGTTTTGTCTGTTTAATCATTATATAATGTCCTTCCTTGTCTTTTATGGTTGATTTTGCCTTAAAGTCTATTTTATCTGAGATTAGTATTGCCACTCCTGCCCTTTTTTGGTTACTGTTTGCTTGATATATATTTTCCATCCTTTTATTTTTAATATATCTATGTCTTTGTGTCTAACGTGTGTCTCTTCTAGACAGTATATTGATGAGTCGTGCTTTTTTATCCATTCTGCCATAGGTGCATTTAAGTCATTTACATTCAGTGTGATTACTGATAGGTATAAGTGTATTGTGCTGTCCATATTATTGTGCTTTTTTTTGTATTGCTGATGTTTTCTTTATTCCTCTTATTTTCCTTTGCTGATTTCCTTTTGTTTGTGGCTTTTCTTTCATTATTATAGATTTTGTGTTTACTGAGACTTTATGTTTTCCTTCTTTTTCATTCTGATGAGTAGGTTTGTTAACTTTCTTTGTTGTGACCTTGAAATTTAACCTTATCGTCCCAAGTTTGAACCAGTCTTTTATTACCTGATATTGCCTTGACTTCCTCTCCATTTGAAAGTTCTATACCTACATCGTTTATTCCCCTTTTTATTGTTTTGATGTTGTTGTCTTTCTAATTGATGTCTCTGTTTCCCTGTTTTAAGTCTTTTACCTTTGTTTTATTATTGAGAGTTCTTTAGCTATGTTGGTGTCTGGCTGATGCTGTCCTGTGTCCTAGACTCTGGTTGTTGCCTGATTTTTTTTGGTTCTCTAACAGAAGGACTACCTTTAGTATTTCTTGTAAGTTTGGTTTGGTTTTTACAAATTCCCTTAACTTCTGTTTATCTGGAAATGTCCTTATTTCACCATCATATTTGAGAGAGAGTTTTGCAGGATGTATTATTCTTGGTTGGCCGTTTTTTTTCTTTCAAGGTTTTATATATGTCATCCCATTGCCTTCTTACCTGCATAGTTTCTGCTGAGTAATCAGAGCTTAGTCTTGTTTCCCCTTTGTAAGTGACTTTTTTTTTTCTTGAACTGCTCTCAGGATTCTTTCTTTGTGTTTGGTTTTGTCAAGTGTGATTGTGATATGTCTTGGTGACTTTCTTTTGGGGTCTACCCTGTATGGGGTTCATTGAGCTTCTTGGATGGTCAGCTTTTTGTCTTTCATGATATTTGGGAAGTTTTCTGTCAGCAAATCTTCAACAATCTTTTCTGTGTTTTCCGTTTTCTCCCCCTGTTCTGCAACTCCGATTACACGCAAATTTTTGCTCTTGATTGTGTCTCACATAATTCTTAGGTTTTCTTCACTCTTTTCTCTGATTTTTCCTCAAAGTGGAATCCATGGATTTGTCTTCAATCTCACTGATTCTGTCTTCTGTTGTTTCAAATTTGCTCCTAAAACCCTCTATTGAGTTGTCCATTTCTGAAATTTTGTTGTTTATCTTTTGTATTTCTAATTGCTGTTTTTGTATGATTTCTAATTCTTTATTTATTTTGATGTTTTGTTCTTGTATTATTTTCCTGAATTCTTCTATTGTTTTGTCTGTTTTTTCCTTGATTTTTGGTTGGTTTTGTATGTGTGTGATCATTAAGGTTGGTGTCAACTTGGCTAGGCCGTGATTCTCAGTGGTTTGGCAGTTATGATGTAGTTTGGCAGTCCTATGATGATGTGATCACTTCCATGATGAGATTTGTTATAATGTGATCACCTCCATGATGGAATCTGCTGTGAGTAGCCAATCAGTTGAAAGGGAGTTTCCTTGGAGATGAGGCCTGCATCCAGTATAGGTGGACTTTCTGGCAAGGCTTTTGCTTGCTCTGAATCCTGCAGCTGGCTCCTGTTTGTCTGACCTCTGGTTCTTGGGACTTACCTCCTGTCTTGCCTGCCAATCTTGGGATTCGTCAGTCTTCGCAGCCTGTGATCAAGAGCTGTGTTGTCTGACCTGCCAATCTTGAGTTCATCAGCCCCTGTGGAAACGTGAATCAGGAGAAGCCTCCAGCCTGACCCACATACTTGGGGCATTCCAGCCTCTACAACATTTCCTTGATATAAATGTCTCTCTATATATATTTATATGCTATACTGATTTTGCTTCTATGGAGAACTCAGCCTAAGACACTGTGTTTGCCATGATTTTGTCTATTTTTTCCCTTTGTTTTTTCTGTGTTTTCCTTGATTTCTTTCCTAATCTCTTGGAGAGCCCTTAATATTAGTCTTTTGAATCCATGTCAGGTAGTACCACTGCCTTTTCTTCTACCAGAAGGTCATCTGATTCTTTATTTTGTTCACTTGCTGGAGCCATCTTGTCCTGCTTTTTTTTATATGTTTTGATATTGTCTGCTGTCTCTGAGACATTAAGATGTTATTTTCTTTATTTATTGATTGTTCATTTGTTTCATACTGCTTCTTTGTTTTGTTTTGATATGCCGGGGGGGTGGGCCAGTCATGCTTTGCTGCTTGCTAGTCTGTGTGGCATGATAGCTCTCACTATCTTATCTGGGTGGGCAGGGAAGCAGAAGGCAAGGTGAGCCCACTTCGGTGTACACTGGTTTGGCAAAGTGGCTGAGAGCTGACTGGGCAGGGACTGTCTGCCTCCTGATGTTGATCCAGCAGTGTGGAAGCATTCACAGACCCTCACCAGATAGGTGGGGATATTGGACAGGGAGTGGTACAGGCTCACTTCCCTCCATTCAGCAGCTAGTGGAGTGGTGGGAGGTGAGGGACAATGTGGGCCCAATACGGCAGCAGGCCCGAGCCAGGGATGCTGTAGCCATGATGGCAGGACGAGGGCCAGCAGGAAGGGGG
>NW_004444157.1:781395-792833 GCF_000243295.1 Trichechus manatus latirostris
TGGTGAGGGCTGGCAGGTGGGAGCTTGTGGGGGTGGGTGGGGGCAAGTGAGACCCAGGGCAGTGGCAGGCTAGTTGCTCTCTACCTGCAGTGGTGTTGGTGAGGCTCAGCAGGAAGGGGTAGAGGTGGTGTGTCGGGCTAGTTGGGAAGGAGAAAGAAAAGGTAGAAAGAGGGAAAAGAAAGAAAAATATGGTGCAGTAGGAGCTGCTGGGTGAGGGCAGAGTGGACCCAGGGTGATGGTGGGCTGGTGCCTCTCTAGCCAAGGCAGCACAGCATGGCCCAGTGGGAATGGGTGGTGGTGGGGTATGAGGCTAGGTGGAGGGAGAAAGCAAAAGTGGAAAGGGAAAAAATAAAATAATAATTAAAAATATAAAATGTGAAGGCAGGAGCTGGCGGGTGAGATAAGGGGGATCCTGGGCTGGAGGTGTGCTGGTAGCTCTCTATCTGCAGTGGGCCTGGCTGGAAGGGGTAGAGGTGGCATACAAGGCTAGGTGGGAGGGAGAAAGAAAAGGAAAAAAGAAAAAATGGCACGGCAAGAGCCAGTGGGTAGAGGTGAGGCTGACCTTGGCTGACAGTGGGTCAGTTGCTCTCTACTCGTGGTGGTGCAGCGTAGCCTGGTGGGAAGAGGTAGAGGTGGCGTATGGGGCTAGGTTGCAGGGAGAAAGAAAAGGAAGAAAGGGATAAAATGGCGCAGCAGGAGCCAGTGGGTGAGGGCAGGGTGGACCTGGGCTGGCAGGGGGCTGTTGTCTCTCTAGCCAAGGCAGTGTGGCATGCCCCAGCAAGGAGTAGAGGTGAGGTATGGGTTAGGTGGGAGGCAGAAAGAAAAGGAGGTGGGGGGAAAATGACACGGCCGGAGCTGGCAGGTGGGGGCAAGGCGGACTGGGTCTGGTGTTGAGCCAGTGTCTCTTTAGCCTTGTCTAGTCAAGGTGGTGCGGCATGCCCTGGTGGGAAGGGGCAGAGGTGAGTTACAGGTTAGGTGGGAGGGAGAAAGAAAAAGAGGAAAGGGAAAAATGGCATGGCAGATGGGAGTGGGGCAGACCCAGGCTGGTGGCTTGGCATGGCCCATTGGGGGATGTGGAGGTGGTATACAGGACAGAAGGGTGAGGGGTGGAAAAGCATGTTTCTCTGGTTACTGGGTGCTCTGTCTCCTGTTGGGAGCTCCATGAAGTTGCCTTCCCTACTCCCTGTCCAGGGTCATTGATGGCTGTGCTCCAATATGGTGATGCTGTGCCATGTTGGTTGGCAGGGGACCTCCACTCTGTACCTCTCCTCATTCTCTGTTTTCCTTCAGTTTCTTCTTGGTATTTAATCTATTTCTTTATTCCTTCATTTGATGCTTAGGGTTCAAGGACTGATGTATGTACCTGTTTTACTTAGTTTTTTGGGTCTTTGTTACAGAGGGATGGCATGATGTGTCTGTCTAGGCACCATGTTGGCTCTGCCTCCCAAGAAACAAGATTTTTAATAACTTTTAAAATTTTCTTTTAGACAAATTTTAATGTTCCTGGACTAGATATTCCTAGAGTGTATACAAAACAAGTAAATGATTTTTTGATCAATTAATCTTTTAAAGTTTTGCAAGAGAGGGAGTGAAGCAGACGAGAGAGAGGGAGCCAACTTCCATCAAATATGCAACTATCACTTTAAAAGTCTAGTTAGAGTTCCTCTACAAGGAGAGGGAAGAAAGTTAGGATGCAGAAGAACAGATTTTGAGACACACACACGCAAAAGAGAGTGGTATATGTCGCTGGTTTTGACATCACATGGGCTCTTGACAATTTTTATCAAGCTGTACAATTAAAAAGCCAGCATTTATTAATGCCCCAAATATGGAAACAAGGGAGGGGTATCTTCTACATTAAACTAAATAGTCTCTCTTTTAGACAAATAAGAAAAACGATCTCCTAATGAGGGGAGATTTTCTTAGCTTTTTGTTCTAAGGTACCTCTCAAACGAACAATCCTGATTATGTCAGAAGGTCTCCAAAGTGGCCAGTGGAATTTTAAATTGTTCCTGGTGAAATTGTGCCAGTTAGAGAGATAAGCATATTTCTTAGTTTGCTAGTTCTGCTATAGCAGAAATACCACAAGTGGGTGACTTTAATGGACAGAAATTTATTTTCTCACAGTTTATTGTTGTTGTTGTTAGGTGCCATTGAGTCTGTTCTGACTCGTAGCGACCCTATGTACAACAGAAGGAAACACTGCCTGGTCCTGCGCCATCCTCACAATCGTTGTTATGTCTGAGCCCGTTGTTGCAGCCATAGTGTCAATCCATCTTGCTGGGGGTCTTCCTCTTTTTCGCTGGCCCTCTTCTTTACCAAGCATGATAGTCCCTCCAGTAACATGTCCAAAGTATGTGAGATGTAGTCTCGCCATCTTTGCTTCCAAGGAGCATTCTGGCTGTACTTTTTCCAAGACAGACTTATTTGTTCTTCTGGCAGTCGATGGTATATTCAATATTCTTCGCCAACACCACAATTCAAAGGTGTCAATTCTTTGTTCTTCCTTATTCATCGTTCAGCTTTCGCATGCATATGAGGCAATTGAAAACACCATGGCTTAGGTCAGGCCCACCTTAGTCTTCAAGGTGACATCTTTGCTTTTCAACACTTTAAAGAGGTCTTTTGCAGCAGATTTGCCCAATGCAGTGCGTCTTTTGATTTTTGACTGCTGCTTCCATGGGTGTTGATTGTGGATCCAAGTAAAATGAAATCCTTGATAACTTCAATCTTTTCTCACAGTTTAGGAGGCTAGACGTCCGAATTCAGGGCACTGGCTCTAGAGGAAGGCTTTCTTTCTGTGTTGGCTCTGGGGGAAGGTCCTTGTATCTTTTCAGCTTCTGTACCTCAGTTCCTTGGTGATCCTCATGTGGCGTGGTATTCATCTTTCCCCATCTGTGCTTGCTTGCTTCTGTGCCTAATCTGTTCTTTTTATATCTCAAAGATGATTGGTTTTGGACACCCTACACTGATATGGTCTTATTAACATAACAAAGAAAGTCCCATTTCCAAATGAGATTACATCCACAGGTATAGGGGTTTAGGATATACAACACATATTTTTGGGGGACAGAATTCAATCCATAACAGCATACAAGTTAGCATTATAATGAGAAAACATGAAGTAAGCAGATGCTTAGCCTAGAAGAGGCACAGTTTTAGACAGAGAAGACCCCTTGAGAACTGAACAATCTTTATAGATGGTGTTTGTGAACTTCGTGTCTCTAGAGTTTGGCCAAAAGCCAATCGTCACCAGTCAGGGGCCAGACAAAACCTGATTCTGGTTTGTTGTTGTTGGGTGCAGTCAAGTTGATTCCAATTCATAGTGAGTCCATGTGACAGAGTAGAACTGCCCCATAGGATTTTCTAGGCTGTAATCTTTATGGAGGGAGCCCTGGTGGTGCAGTGGCTAAGTGCTCAGCTGCTAACCGAGAGGTCGGCGGTTTGAGCCCATCAGCCACTCTGTGGGAGAACAGCCTGCTTCTGTAAAGATTACCGCCTTGAAAACCCTGTGGGGCAGTTCTATTCTATCGGAATTGACTTAATGGCAATGGGTTTGGTTTGGGTTTTGGTAATCTTTACAGGATCAGGTCTCCAGGTCTTTCTCTTGTGGAGTTGCTGGGTGGGTTCAAACTACCAACCTTTTGGTTAGTAGCCAAGTGCTTAACTGTTGTGCCTGATTCTGGGTAGATGAAACTAAACAAAGTAGTTCTTAGGGACACAAAGACAAGACTGAGAAATCTTTATAAGGTTTTGAAATGATCACTTGAGACAAAGTCAAAAGGACACTAGTCTGAGGAGACCTTCTGAACACCTCAGTCACTGGATCCAGCTCAAGGACAAACTTATGGGACCTATGCCCATCCTTTCCCTAAGGACTTTTCCTCTTATAGACAAACAACATTAAAAATAGTAGACAAGCACACAAACCATAGGAATACATGTTAGAAGGCTTGAAAATAATTTCACTAAGGAACAATACAAATCCAGTCAGATGATCAAAAAACTTCCAAGGGACATCATTCCTGGGAAAACAAAATAAGCTCAACTCTGAAGGGCTTCAGTGACATATCAGGGCGCATTTCATCATGAACTCAATGCCCAGAAATAGGCAGGGTGGCACCTCAAATAGGCAGAGACACAAGAGATCTCAGGTGTGCCCTCTATTACTAAGTGGAAATCTGGTCCAAGGCAGTGAGGGCTTCAGCTGAATCTCAGTGAACCTTCATTTCTGTCAATTTCCTCCAGTTAAAAACCCTCAGAAACCCACCCGGCGTTGAACAAGTTGGGTTTATTACTTGCTGCAGCCAGGGAGAATGCATACCATGGGGAACACTGAGGTGTCTCCCTTTGCTGCAATGAGCAAAAAACCCAACTTGTTCAACCACAAGTGTGTTCCTGGTGGTCTTTGGCTGAAGGCTACTGACAGCACAGGAAGTCAGAGAGCCTGCATTCTGGCTTCTGCCACTTACTAGCTGTGCGGGCTTGGGCAAGTCACTTGACGTCTCTGATACTCAGTTGCTCATTTGTAAGTCGGACACAAACAAATATCCACTTGTTTGAGATGATGTAAGATCTATAAGTAAAATTTGTTTAAAAACTAAGACAAAACAAAAGTGTGATGGGTAGTTCACATCTGAAGGAGCCCCTGGACTAAACAACTGAGGAATCTGGTGGCCTAGGAAATCTTGGGGTCTGTGGTTTTTACTGTAGACAGAGGGATCTGCTCTACTGGCTCTGGAAGGACCTAAGGGAGGGGCTTGTAGCCTGCAGCAGGCCCTTTTCCCCAGTCAGGGAACGCTCCACCTGAGAGCAATTTCTTCAACCCCCATCCCTAGTGTATTTGTTCTCTAATTGTCCGTACTACACAATTTCGCACTTTCTGATATATTCTTTCTGCAGCAACAGCCTTGGGTAGTTAGATGAACACTAAGCTTAGACTTTGGAAAACAGAGTTTGAATCCTAGCTTTTCCAATGCTAACTGTGGGTTCCAGAAGCCTCAGTTTGCTCATGTGTAAAATGAGTATAACAACCCTAATTCATGTGTTGTGGGATTAACAGGGATTATGTTTGTACAAGAATAGTGGGGTGATAAAATGATTATTTCATTATTTGGCATCAAACTTTCTCTTAAGAAGGGGACAATTTTGGTACTTTTAAGGAAAAATACCCTGATAAGCCAATTGGGAGAAAGAAGGAGAAGCTCTGATGGAAAGGATTGGAAGATAGCACAAACATAGCTAAACTGTTTTTCATAAGAAATAAACATGAATTTTGGGTGGGGCAGAGTAGAAATAAGAGGAAATGGAAGAGGAGAGAGAGGAGCAAGAAGGGGTTCATAGCAGAGAAATTCCCAGTGGCAATATAGCCAAAGGACAAAAAACAAACAAACAAACAAAAAAAAAAAACCCAAACCCGTTGCCATCGAGTTGATTCTGACTCCTAGTAAGCCTATACGACAGAGTAGAACTGCCCCATAGGGTTTCCAAGAAGTGGCTGCTGGATTGGAATTGCCAACCTTTTGGTTAGCAGCCGAGCTCTTAACCACTGTGCCACTAGGGCTCCAAAGGACCAAAGGAATGTCTAATAATCAATTTTTAATTGTTTGAGTTGCCATAACATGTGTCCCCTCCATCTACCCAAACCTTGATAGATTCTGTTGCTTGCACAAATCCTTTATGTGAGTGGTCTTTACAGAAACCCAGGAATAAGAGCAGTGTTTACAATCTGATGTGACACAAAATAGAAGAAGGGAGTAGCCATGAAAGATGAGCTGTGTATGATAGTGGGAGTTCATTAGAAGTCCAAATTCAGAACCAGAATTGGTCATGGGATCATGAGCTCCCTCAGAATTCTCAGAAATCTTGGGGAAGACCCTGGACATCCTTGACAAGGGGTGGGATGGAGGCTTGAGCCAATTTTTTCTGGATTTGAAAGGCTGACCCTTTGCTGACATCTGGCTTGCATGTGCACTTTGGGCAGGGCCAAGCTCAGGGGAGGTGCTCACTGTTAGTTGTGTCTGAAGGTCCACTAGGCTAATAATTCTAATGTGCCTTCCAGACAAGGCTGTAAGTTTCCTCAGGCAGGGGCTGTGTCCAGAAATCCTCCTATTTCTCTGTATTCCCCTCAGTGTCTGGCAAAGTGCTAGATACAGGATAAAAGTGAAGGGAAGAGAAAAGATAAACCCAGGAAAGGCTAAACTCTAGGTATTAACAATTGCCATTTATGATGCTGTGTCCTGGGCTGAGGTGGAATACGAACTCAATTTGGCTGGCTACAAAGCCCAAACCCCCAACCATTGCATTATGCTGCCTGTCTAAGGGCCCATCTCATCTTCCCATGCTCAAAACCACCTAGAGCAAGGTGTGGCCAGGGGTGGGCCTTAGGCCTACAGTAGGTAGTAATTGGGGGCTGAAGTGGAGAGCAGATGTGTCCCGTAGGGAATCTTTCTTTCTTGCTTGAAATTTCCCTAGCAACTCTCCTGGCTCCCTCCCCAGAAGGCAGCTTGGCTTGTCACAGCTGATAGCCCTCACCTGTAGGGTTTCCAGATTAGCAAATAAAAATACAGGACCCCCCCAGTTAAATTTGCCTTTCAGATAAACAGCAAATGATTTTTAGCATAAGTATATCCCATGCAGTATTTGAGATATACTAAAAATTATTCGCTGTTTATCTGAAAGGCAAATTTAACAGGGTTCATTTATTTTATCTGGCAACCCTACTCTTCCTGGGCAAGTTATATTGGAGAGTGGAGGAATGGGAGGCTTTTGGAGTTTCCCATTCAGTGTCGTCAGTACAGGGAGCTTAACACCTACTGTTATTGGCAGCTCTTGCAGGAACTGCTCCAAGCACAATGCTTACTGAAGTGCTCAAGTGCTGGTGTAGGGTGACCAATTCACTCCGGTTTTACCTGTACTTACCTGGTTTTAGCACTGAAAGTCCCACATCTCAGAAAACTCTTAGTTACTGGCAAACTTGGATCGTCAGTCACCCTAGTGCTGGGCACAACTAGAGGAGCTGGGGATGCTGGAAAATAACAAATACGTGGCTAAGCTGCTACACGGGATCTCAAATAGTCTCCGTATTTCTTACAAGCACATTTCCTGGGTTCCATTTTAAAGATAGGCAAACTGAGGTTCTAGGGAAGTCTAGGATTCTGGATCTGAAAGATATTGGTTCTAGACATCACAAAGTTAAAAAAACAAAACAAAAACTCATTGCCGTCTAGTCGATTACAACTCATAGCGACCCTATAGAACTGCCCCACAGGGTTTCCAAGGCTGTAATCTTTATGGAAGCAGACTACCACATCTTTCTTCTGCAGAGCGGCTTGTGGGTTCAAACCATCAAGCTTTTGGTTAGCAGCCAAGCACTTTAACCATTGCACCACCAGGGCCCCTTTTATCACTAAGTTTAGCCTCTGTTAAATGCTTATTGTGTAATTTTACTTTATTGTGTAATTTTACTTATCGTGTAATTTTACTGCTTTCTGTTGGATCACCTTACTTTGGATTGGGTACGTATATGGATCTCTTCCAGTCAGCTGGCCAGGTAGCTCTCTTCCAAATTTCTTGGCATGGATGGGTGAGCGCTTCCAGCATTGCATCCATTTGTTGAAACATCTCAATTGGTATCCATCAATTCCTTGTTTTTTGCTAGTGCCTTCAATGCAGCTTCAGTGCCTTCTTTCTTCAGTACCATTGGTTCTTGACCATATGCTACCTCCTGAAATGGCTGAATGTCCACCTGTTCTTTTTGGTACAGTGACTCTGTGTATTCCATCTTCTTTTGATGCTTCCTGCGTCTTCAGTTTTGCCCATAGAATCCTTCAAAATTGCAACTCAAGGCTAGAATTTTTTCTTCTGTTCTTTGAGCTTGAGAAATGCCGGATGTGTTTTTCTCTTTTGGTTTTCTAACTCCAGGTTTTTGCACATTTCATTATAATACTTTACTTTGTCTTCTCAAGCCATTTGAAATCTTTTGTTCAGCTCTATTACTTCATCATTTCTTCCATTTGCTTTAGCTATTCTACATTCAAGAGCAACCTTCAGAGTCTCTTCTGACATCCATTTTGCTCCGTTTATTCTTTTCTGTCTTTAAATTAAAATGACCTTTTGTTTTCTTCATTTAAGATGTCCTTGATGTCATCCCACAACTCATCTGGTTTTCAGTCTTTAGTGTTCAATGTGTCAAATCCATTCTTGAGACGGTCTCTAAATTCAGGTGGGACACTGAAGGTGGGGTACTGAAGGAAGAAGTCCAAACTGCACTGAAGGCATTGGCAAAAAACAAGGCTCCAGGAATTGATGAAATACCAACTGAGATGTTTCAACAAATGGATGCAATGCTGGAAGCTCTCACTTGTCTATGCCCAAGAAATGTGGATGACAGCTACCTGGCCAACTGACTAGAAGAGATCCATATTCATGCCCATTCCAAAGAAAGGCAATCTAACAGAATGCAGAAATTATCGAACAGTGTCATTAATATCACATGCAAGTAAAATGATGCTAAAGATAATTCAAAAACGGCTGCAGCAGTACATTGACAGGGAACTGCCAGTAATTCAAGCTGGATTCAGAAGAGGACATGGAAAGAGGGATATCATTGCTAATGTCAGATCGATCCTGGCTGAAAGCAGAAAATACCAGAAAGATGTTTACCTGTGTTTTATTGACTATGCAAAGGCATTTGACTGTGTGGATCATAACAAATTGTGGATAACATTACGAAGAATGGGAATTCTAGGACACTTAATTGTGCTCATATGGAACCTGTACATAGAAAAAGAGGCAGTTGTTCGAAATGAACAATGGGATTCTGCGTGGTTTAAAATCAGTAAAATGTGTGTCAGGGTTGTATCCTTTCACTATACTTGTTCAATCTGTATGCTGAGCAAATAATCCGAGAAGCTAGACTATGTGAATAAGAACGGGGCATCAGTATTGGAGGAAGACTCATTAACAACGTGTGTTATGCAGATGACACAACCTTGCTTGCTGAAAGTGAAGAGGACTTGAAGCACTTATTGGTGAAGATCAAAGACCACAGCCTTCACTATGGATTATGCAACATACAGAAAACAAAAATCCTCACAACTGGACCAAGAAGCAACATCATGATAAATGGAGAAAAGATTGAAGTCGTCAAGGATTTCATTTTACTTGGATCCACAATCAACACCCATGGAAGCAGCAGTCAAGAAATCAAAAGTCACATTGCATTGGGCAAATCTGCTGCAAAAGACCTCTTTAAAGTGTTAAAATGCAAAGATGTTACCATGAGGACTAAGGTGCACCTGACCCAAGCCATGGTGTTTTCAGTCACCACATATGCATACAATAGCTGGATAATGAATAAGGAAGATTGAAGAATTGATGCCATTGAATGACAGTGTTGAGGAAGAATTTTGAATATACGGACTGCCAGACTGCCAGAAGAACGAACAAATCTGTCTTGGAAGAAGTACAGCCAGAATGCTCCTTAGAAGCAAGGATAGCGAGATTTCGTCCCATGTATTTTGGACATGTTATCAGGAGGGACCAGTCCCTGGAGAAGGACATTATGCTTGGTAAACTAGAGGGTCAGTGAAAAAGAGCAAGACCCTCAACAAGATGGATTGAGAGGACCAGGCAGTGTTTCATTCTGTTGTACATAGGGTTGCTATGAGTCGGAACCAACAACAACAACAACAAATGTTTATTAAACATTTTCAGAGATAGACCCCCATCACGTCACCTGGTTATTATTATTTTTGTTGCTATACCTTAGCACAGGCATTATGCTAAGGATTTTATGTTGTGTAATTATCTTAATAACCCTGTGAAGTCATTACTATTATTATTCCTTTTTTAGGGATTAAAAAAAGGAGTCTTAGAGCGGTTAAATAAGCATCCAAAGTAACACAGCTGATATTGGTAGAGCTTGCATTCAAGCCCAGGTGTGTCTGACTTTAGAGTTGATGTTCTTAATCACTATGCTCCATTGTTCATACAAAGCCCTGATCATCTGGAAGGCCCACTTGATGTCTATCTAAAGTCCTTCATGCTACAATACCTTCCCTCTTGCTCAGTTATCAGTGGAGAGAGGGTGACTACTCCCAGGAAACCCAGGATAGCCATTCTCCCCAAACCCAGCTTTAACTGGGAGAGCCAGCCTAGACTTCTCCAACCCCAGCACCCACCAGCCACCTCCATGTCCCTCTTTTTGAGGGAGTTTGAGGACAGCTCTGCCCCAGAATGAAGAACCCTATTGACTCTTCAAAGTCCCTGAGTGGCACAAGCAGTTAAGAGCTTGAGTACTAACCGTAAAGGCTGGTGGTTCAAACCCACCCAGAGGTGCCTTGGAAGAAAGTCCTGGTGATAAGCTTCTGAAAGTTCTACTCTACAACACAGGGTGTTGCCATGAGTTGGAATCAACTCAACGGGAACTGATTTGGTTTTTTGGTATTGGCCCTTTAGGCTCGTAGCTCTCTCTAGGGCCAGATGCTTAGAGGGGGTCCCCTGGGCAGAGGACTGAATGAGACCCCTATGGCTGGGCAGCAGTGGTAGAGCCAGAGTAGAGAGGACAGCTCAGTGAGTTTGCTTCTTTTCTCGGAGGTTTCTGCTATGGGGAGGGAGGACAGGCTAAGGGGAGCTGCTCCCGCTCTACTCTTCGAAACCTTTCTAAGAACTGCGGGATTCAGCCTGTGGGAATAATTGCAGTGCTTTAGAAATTTTGAAGGATTTTCAAGGATAACCTGAGGAATACATAAAATCCTCTTTGGAGGAGGGTCCTCCGGGGGACTCTCTTCTTAGACTTTATGGTTTTGGACTAACTGTGCTTAAAAAAAAAAAGAAAGCATTTTTCCCTGAGGGCCAGGGTGTCCACAGCCTAGGAAGGGGCAGGCCAGGATGGCTGAGTGTATTACCTCTCCCCGCCATGGGGACTAGGGGTAGACAACAGCTCCACCGAGTCTGCTGACAGCCTCTGCTCCAGGGTCTAGTGCCCCTAATGCCCTCCTGCCTGCCACAGAGAAAATCCCATATTAATGGAGTTCCTAGGAAAGGAATGTTAGAGGGTGGGGGCTCCCCATGGCCCAGAGCCTGCCCCATCGTACTTGGTGGCAGGAGGAGGCAGCAGGGCTCTTCCCTCCGTGTGCCAGGATATAGGCCATCACTTGAGCCCATGCTGGTGGGGAGAACAGCTGCCCAGGCCTCCTTCAGGGCTTGGCCAGGTGGGGCATGGGGTGGGGAGGGAAGGAAGCAAACCTCAGCTAAGAGGCCTGAGCCAAGGCAGGTCTCCCTGTGTTGGGTATTTGCTCCAAGCTCTGGCTCCATGACCTGTGTTTACCTGGAGAACTAAGGCTCCCCTTCTTCTCCCTCCTGGCTGCCGGCATGGCTTTCCAAGGAAAGTATCCCAGGCTCAGAGTTAGACAATCTTCTTCATAGGAGCCCAG
>NW_004444157.1:793992-795041 GCF_000243295.1 Trichechus manatus latirostris
CTTAACTTTAATGGCTCCTCTTTTCCTGACCTCAAGTTCAACGGTACAGAAAGTAGAGAAAATAGTATCATGAACCTCCATGTATTCATTATCCAGCTTCAGTAATTATCAACATTTAACCAATGTTATTTCATCTAACCCTGTTAGTAAAAAATTTTTGAGAGAGGAAATCCCAAACATCATAACATTTCACTTATACATATTTTCTGTGTGCAGCTCTAACTGATAAAGACCTTAACGACAACAACATAGTCTTCATGCTATTATCGCACCTAACAATTATAACAACCACAAAAACATCCTTAATATCGTCTAATCTCCACTGGGAGTTCCTGGGTGGTGTAAACATTTAACACACTCAGCTGCTAACCGAAAGGTTGGAGGTTCAAGTATACCCAGCGGCACTTCGGAAGAAAGGCCTGGTGATCTACTGAAAAATCAGCCATTGAACACCCTATGGAGCACAATTCTACTCTGACACACATGGGATTGCCATGAGTTGGAATCGACCCAATGGCAACTGGCTTAAACTGGCTGAATGATTTTATAGCTCACTGTTGCTACAAACTGCATGAAACTTACCCCTGCCCTGGATTTCAAACATGGGCCTCCTACTTAGCCTGAGAATTATAGAGGATTGGAAACTCAGGCCTCAGCAGCCCTGAAACCCGTCCATCCTCTCCCAGGCTGTTCATGTCCGTGGCAGAGGCTCTCCATTCGTTTTTTGGGACAGAACAATCTTCCAAGCAACTGCAATAAGAGTCGGGAGAGAGGCATTCTCTAGAGGTGGCTCTGTCCTTTGCCTGCTGGCTGGCATTGGGAAAGCTGCCTCTGTATCCCAGCAGCAAAATGGAACAAATGACTTTGGTCCCCAGGAGTCTGGTGAGTATTCAGCAGCCAAGGATGTTGTTGTAGTTAAGTGCTGTCGAGTCAGTTCTGACTCATAGCGACCCTTTGTACTACAGAACAAAACAGTGCCCGGTCCTGCACCATGCTCACAATCATTGTTATGCTTAAGCCCATTGTTGCAGCCACTGTGTCAATCCATC
>NW_004444157.1:798457-821092 GCF_000243295.1 Trichechus manatus latirostris
AATGAAGAAGTCGTTGGTCTTGCAAAATTCTATCATGCGATCTCCAGCATCATTTCTATCACTATCGATCCTTCTTCTTTGTTTCCAACTTTCACATTCCAATCACCAGTAATCATCAATGCATCCTGATTGCATGTTTGATCAATTTCAGACTGCGGAAGCTATTCAAATTTACGCACCAACCACTAAGGTCAAAGATGAAGAAATTGAAGATTTTTACCAGCAGTGAAGGATAGTAGTTTTATTTCTGTTGTGCTCAGAGACCACCTCAAACATACAGTCTCTCTGCAGGGGCCACCCTTCCAAAGCTGACCAAGTTTTTATGGTGATGGAGGTAGGTTATGTAGATAGCTTGTTTTTCCACATTTCCAGTAGCTGCTTGGTGCTCCTCAGGCACTCCTTTCATCTGATTATTTTGGCTTCCGGGCTACCCTTCACTCTGTCCCTAAGCCATGGGAATCTCCCCATCACAAATACACATCCAACTCATCACCTGCCCGTATCTTCAGGAGAGGCAGAAGGGCACCCTCCACTTTCCTCCACCTTATTACAGATCAATGTATCTGGCATTTGTGGCCCTCAGCTCTCAGTTCTCTTGGCCAGAAACACATGGCCAAGCCAATCAGCATGAAGTTGGTTGTGGAAAGTTCTGGCCCCAAACACAGGATATAATATACTGCCAGCTATCCAGTTAACCTTCTATGTCAGGGCTTGAAAAGCTGTAGGAAAAAGCCACCTGCCTTCCCAAAGTTGCTCCGGGAGGACATTATCTTGGGAAGGAAAAGCAAAGCCTCAGGACTAGAAGCCCAAATGCTAGTCGGTGACCCAGGCTCTCACTGGTACTCTGGCTTTTCTGTTCCCCTTTATGTAGATATGGAGGAGTGGGCCACCAGATTGGGCACTTGGATCCTTAATTAGTTTCCACTGGACTTCCCTGAGTTTCAGAGTTGAGTCTACACAATGGAGCAAAGAGAATCCACTTGCCCAGTAGCCTTCAAGAATCTGGTGCTGTGGGATTACAGAGCAAAAAGTGGAGGTGATGGCCAAGTGTTTTGGAGTTATTTGCAAAAAAGACGGACAACCAAACTAAGCTGTGATCCAGGGGGCCCAGATCCTCTGAGGTCCCATCAGAATTGCATGAAGCAAACTGTTTACTAGTTTCTTACAATCCTGCATTGTTCCCACAGGCACCCAATGCAGGCAGTTGGCTGCCACCAAGAAGACTGGCAGTGCCCTCTTGAGGAATCCCTGGGCACTGCCAGGAGCCCAGCTGGAGTCTGGGGAAGATTTTGCCAAGGGCACCCAGCAGGCCCAATGGAAGCAGAATCACAGAAATTGGTGGGAATTGGTGGGTAGAAAAGGCAGCTGGGGACCTGGAAAGAAACCATATGAAGGCTATAGGAGGGGCTAAGGAGAGAAGTTGTGAGTGGGTGCTGAGGCGGAGTGTCAGGAAGTACAAAGTGACTTCGACACACTAGATCCTGGGGAGTTGGAAATCTTAAAGCACTGGGGACAGTGAGCATGGCACAATTACCTGGCCAAGCCCCTTTCCAAGCCCTGGGTTTCCAACCCTCTGTACTTCTCAGAAGGAGCCCTGGTGGTGCTATGGTTAAAGCACTCGGCTGTTTTAACCATAAGAACAGGGTGAAGACAGGAAGACATGCTCAATCAAGGAATGTGGAGAAATAGAAACAGAGAGAGAGACAGACACACAGAGACAAAGGTGGAGAGACAGAGACACAGAGATTGAGATTTACAGAGAAGACAAAATGAAGAATAAGGCAATAGAGATGGAGGAAAGGAGAAGGGAAATGTGTGTTGGGAGAATGTGGTTGATAAATCGGGATCCGTGATTTTATTGGGAACATATCTTTTCTTGAGTAGCCTAGCAGTCCCCAGGGCTGCTGCTGTGGATCCAGAGGAAGATTTGTGAGAGGCCTCAGCTTGGGCCAGTTCCCCTGTGTGCAGAGCTGTCTCATCTATTTCAGCTTTAAAGAACCATCTCTTTCATCCCCTAAATCAGAACTCCCAAAGTTTGGACTCAGCTTCTTTTGCCTTCTGGTGAGCTATGGGCCAAATCTGGTGACTCTTGCTCTTGGTCGTCCCCCTCCTCCAGGGCCATTCTGACAACAATCGTCCAGAAGCTAACTGTTGGCACAATCCTATAATTTAGTTTCCACAACAGGCAGAGTCTATGGCTGGAATGCGGTACTGGGGAGGGCAGGGTTCCTGGGAGCCTCTACTGTCGGTCATTTGACTTAGGGTACTGGGCTGCTCTGGAAAGCTACTGCTACACTTATCTGCACTTACAAGGATCCTTTCTCCTGGGGGCTGGTATAAGAGTAAATGAACTAGAGTTCTAGAACTCTGGGAATGTCTCAAAGAATTCAGAATTCAGGATCATGGTGGACCCCCAGAGACATCTTCAGAAGATTCACTCATTTCCTAACAGCCAGGGCAGATTAACCAGTAAGCACGGTATGCACCGGCTTGCACTGAGCAAGGTACTCACAGATTAATTATATTTACTTGCTAATCTGTGGTGAGCAATTTCACATGGGTTTCACCACATCTTTGACGTGGTGGGGGACAGGTGAAATTGTGCACCGTGGGTTGGTGGGAAGGCACGATTGGGCCCGTGCGTACCTTGCTTATTGGGTAATCTGGCCCTGCTCACAGAACAGCCCAAGCCAGAAACATGCCTGAAGCCATGGTCTGAAGAGAAAACTATAAGACACAATCTTGCCTCTCTTCCACGCACAGGAAGATTCTAGGCTCTGCTCAGCACCTCCCTCCTCTCCTCTCTTACCCCAAGGCAAAGCCCCAGGAAAAATTTTGGGAGACCATACCTTCCTTCCCTGGAATCTTCTAAGAGGTAACCCTCGAGTTATATGCCAACCAGTTTCCTTATAGGCCATCCATGGGAGGTTGCTGGCCTCAACGTCAAGAGAACTGTGCCTCCCTTGAAGCTCCTGAAGGGAGAGAGAACATCAACAAAGATCTCAGATAGACACCGGTTAAGATTCACCTCTTCTAGAAAGCCTTCCCAAGCTAATCCCACCTAGCACTGGGCACTCAAATACCTCCAACAACCTTCATAGTCTTTAGAAATGACTATTATTGGTACGACAAGTTTCATATATTATGCCCTGTTTTTGGCCATCTGGCCATTTTTTTCTTTGTGTTTCTTTCTCTGAGGCAAGGACTGTATTTCCTTTCTCCTTCTCTCCACTTTCTCTACCACTTGCTGCTTTACCCCCAACCCACCCTTTGCCTCTTGCCAGCCATGCCTAAGCTCTCTGATGAAGACACTACGTTCTCAGGATCGGGTATTGACTACTTGAATCCCAGATTGTGTTCTTGACCTGTCTCAAAGTCGATTATCCTCTTTGGAAACCAACCACATCCTCAACTTTGGTTTTCTCTTTAGCTCATTCTGTGAACAAGCACAGGGCTTGTCCCCTCTCTGGTTTCTATTACCCTATCTATACAATTACTATGATTCTAGCCTCCCCCTGCTTGGTCACAATCTGTTCTTGGAATCAATAGCTTACATTTTGTCCTTCTACAGGTGAAACCAAGAAGGACTTGAAGGAAAGTATTTTAAAAGAGGAAGTTTTCTTCTATATTTCTAGAGCTGGGTGGGGGGAGGGGATGTTTATTTGCCAGGAAGAAAAGCGGGGGGGAAGGTGGATAAGGCCGGGCAGCTAGGAGTGAGGGGTGGGGTTGGGGCAGAGTTGGAAGGACTCTGGGAGACAGCATCTAGTTTTTTGACCCTAAACCCTTGGTCAGTGCTACCCCTTCCATGGCTTCTAACTCTTGTGCTGCCACATCCACACCAAATAGACCCTAGGATTAGTTGGAGGCTTCCAGAATCTCTTCTTTTTATTTCCACCCCCAATCCAATCCGCATTTCCAGATGTCTCTGCAGCAAAGTGAAATTCCACACAGGCAAGCCTTAGGAAAAAATTTAAAAAAAAAAAAAAAAGAAAGAAAATGAAACAATTGGCAGTGAAAGGCAGAAAGAGAAGATGGAGCCCTTAGAAAAGGGAGTATCCCTGAGAAGGTGGGGACAAGGGGAGAAGGGGAGGAGGAGAGGAGGAGGAAAGCGGGCCTGTCTCTTTAAGGGGGTTGGCTGTCAATCAGAAAGCCCTTTTCATTGCAGGAGAAGAGGACAAAGATACTCAGAGAGAAAAAGTAAAGGACCGAAGAAGGAGACTGGAGAGACCAGGATCCTTCCAGCTGAACAAACAAAATCAGCTGCAAAGCAGACTAGCCAGCCGGCTACAATTGGAGTCAGAGTCCCAAAGACATGGGTGAGTTTCAAAAACTTTAGCTTGGAAGTTTCAAGCAGGCATAGGAATTCTCAAGATAATTTCCAACTTTGGGGTTCATGGTTTACAATGGTTTAAATGAGTTGTGTTTTGGCACTTGTTTTCTTTTTAATTCCTTAGCACGCAACTAGATTAACTGGGAATGATGCTTTCTTGCCAAAGAATTGAGAATGATGCTTTCTTGCTAAAGAATTCCAGCAGCACATAGAGAGTCCCACAGATCCCAGGAGAGAGTGTCCAGCGGGATGGATGTGATCATGGGTCCTCTTACCCCCTCACTTCACTCTACCTTCTCTTTTTGCCTGTCTAAGGCCCTGTTTATGGCTGGGTCAGCTGGTACCCCTGGTTCTGCTGTAGGCAACTGAGTGTTGGCTAGCCCTCAGGTGTACGAAATAACTGCTTGCTTGATACAAAACTTGGACCCTGTTTGGCATCAGTAGGAAGCTGAGGAACCAGGCAAGCTGGACTCAGTCTTGGTCATGGCTGAGAAGGCCAATCTCAGATTCAGGAAATTTAAATAAAGTCTTCAATGGCTTCACCATGGGTAACAGATATGTGTAGGGGTGTACGTGTGTATGTGTATGTATGGGTAACAACTGATAGCACATATCACAGACTTAGCCTTCCTGAGGGCATGGCTCAGGCTCTGAATCTCCGCTTGTGACAGGGAGGCTGCTGGGACCTTAGGTCTCTTGCTGAGTTGGTTGAGTACTGAAGGCTTCTCCAGGTTCTATGAACAAAGAAAGAAGCTATGAGGTTCTGGTCTCTGGTAGTGTCTTCTCAGAGCCCAAGGGTCTTTGTCTGTACGGGATGCCACAGAGACATGTTGACCCTTCTCATATTTGGCAAAACAAGGGTAGCAGCTTGAGTTATCCTAAATGAAATGAGATTCAATTGCCCCATGTATTCACCATCAAATGTAGTACCCAGTAGACTCCAACAATAACCGTGGAGAGAAGGTTTTCAATTGTATGGAGCTGGTGTCAGCCTTAGGTTGTTTTATCCTAAAACACTTAGAGAGCTCTTTGAAACAAGTATTTGGGTAGGATAGTTAAGAGGGCAGAGCACTGGACAAGGAGTCAAAACAACCAGGTTCGAATCCCAGACCTACCATTTATGAACTGTGTGACCTTGGGTAGGTCACTGTGAATAACCATTTTATCATCTGGAAAATGGGGATAAAAATAACTGGTCTGTCTATTTTCAGGGTTGTGAGAATCAAAAATGATGTGGGAGTTCTTTGAAATTGGTCAAGCACTGTAAGAACTGTAAATTATGATAAAACCAATTATTGTACAATCAGCTCATGTACAGGCTGATTTTTCCTCTTTCCAGGGTGGTTTGAGTTTTCTTTATGTGCACTTTGTGTGCTTGGGTAACAATCATTGCGCCAGTTAAGTGTGGCTGGGTGAGAGGTGAACACTGCAGGAACTCAGTTCCTGCCCTGGCTAACATCAGGAACCCTATCTAATGTCAGGGCAGCTGATTGGGTCGGTTGTGAATTAACAACAAAGGAGAGGTAAAGAAGGATGTTGAATATTAATTCCTCAGGGGATGAAAGCCCTAAGGCAGAGGCAGGAACAAATAAGGAGACCATAGGGACAGTTTCCTGTTACGGAGGCTGGATGATGGTCATGGATGGGGGCACCATTTAGGACATGGATCGAATCCCAGATCCTGGGAGTAGGCAATACGTGGGCCAGGTACACATGATGGAGTAGCTACTGAGTGTTCAGTTATTCAGTAACAGGTATCTCAAATAGTTAGTGAATTATAGACCATCTCTGACAAGGTATTGAACTGCTACTACTTCTGAGGTGAAATGTGTTGTTGTTTAACAATTACAGTAAACAGATTTTATCATGGAATCTGGGATTGGAAGAAATTTTAGAAGTTGTCTGAGCCAACTGTCTGTGCAGGATTGCCTTGTACAACAGCCAATTAAATGTTCATACAGCCTCTGCTTAATCACCTCCAGGAACAGGGAGCTCACAACCTCAACCATGTAGAATCCCTTAGGATTGGAATGAAGAGGAGCACTGAATTCAGTAGTATCTGCACAAAAGGTTTATGGGGAAATGATGGTTCATTATGCTTTGTCCTAATTTGGGAGGGGGGTGTTCCAAACAAGTCTTTGTGATAACAATGGGATCGGAAAAGAGCCAAAGAGCAGTGGCTGATTTTTCTCTGCTCAGTAACACAATGCCATTACTGAACAGCAAAACATTGGCTCCTGCAAGCCTGTTGTCTGACAACAGTGGCTGTTACCCTGGTAACCAGACTATGATACTTCCCTCCAAAGGTGCTGTTTGCTGAGCAGTATAGTTTTGGCTGGCTCAGAGTAAGTGGATGTAACCCAGGCAAAGAGTGTGGAGGTAGAGTAGGGGCCCAGTTTTACAAAATGACTGGGGACTAACTGAATCCCACCAAGATTGCAAGAATGCCAGGAGCTAAAAGGAAACCAGATCCAAACCAGCACTTTCACTTACTCATCCTAGAGTCACTGACTAAAATGATGACGTGCAGCCTCCCTCTCCCTCGACTCTTCCTTCACCTTGGCCCTGCGGAGCCAGAGGAGCTCTTGGAGAACCAAGCAGATTGAAAAGCCTGCTCTGCTTTGGGGTGTTTTCCTCCTGGCTGTAGGCTAGGAAACAAGAAGCTTACTCAACAGCCTCACAGTAAAACTGGTCTCTTGGAGCTATTTGAGTAGTACCAAGACTCAAGAAACCCTTGGGAGATAGGCAGGAGGGGAAATATAGTCTCCAAACCCATCAAGGCAGAGCCCCAGACAGTGGCATCTTTTTCTCCCGTTGCCTTTTTATGCATCATCTTCAAGTCCTAAAATCCATCTCTGTGGTTTAGCTCTTGGTCTTGAAAGAAAGCAACAGTGGAAATGTCCTCCCTGTCCAAGAACTTCAGGTGCAGAGAAGATCATGTGAGGGCACTGACATGATTGGGACGGGTCGTATCAGCTGGGGCAGATGAGAAGAGCAGCTTTCCCTTCCTTTCCCACTGCCAGATCCACCCAGTGCCAAACTTACGTCAAAAGCTCAGCAAACACTGATGGTTTAATCCCTCATTGGCTATTGCAAAATGGTCCTAAGGGCCATCTCTCAGCTGTGTGCTGGCCTCTGAGCTGTCTGCCAGGCAGGTCTCTGGAGAGCAGCCAGTGACATCCCAAAGGAAAGAACAAAGCTTCCCAGATCAGCTTCACACTGCAACCAAGGAAAGCAGAAGAATCACTGGGAGATTGACCTAAGCCATAAAGTATGACAACTGTTGTCTCTTAGTTCAGTGCTAAGTATTTCTCTTTCATCCACCCATAAGTGGGCAAGGTGGAGACCATGTGTCAGGGCTCGGTTTCAACAATCAAGCTCCTAACTCTGCCTCCCAAATATGTAGTTTGAACATAAACTGGCATCCACATGTGTGTGTGCATATGCACACATATGCGTGTGTGTCTTGAGGAGGAGTAGGGAGCATAGGAAACAAGGTGGCCCAATGCCATTGCCATAGTAATAGTACTACCTGTCCAAAAACGAGGCTGAGTTTCATCTTTATTTAACCCTGTCCACATGACTTGACTATGCAGCAGGGCTTGGATTCCCAGGACCCAGTGACTGCACAGCCCCTTTTTAGTACTTGAATGTGGTATGTGTTGATATCATGGAGGAAAGGCAAGATCATAGGCAGGGCTTTCTCTGACCAGGATAAAGCCAGAAGCAAAAGTCTTTGTCTCTGGTACCTCCTGATGATTGTTATTTTACTTCTAGAACCCACCCACTGATCCCCATCCATCCCCAGTACCAGTCACGGCTGCTCTAGCATCTTGGCCCTGTCAACTGCTATAGGCCCTGATCAAGAAGGCCTCTGTTCATGGGGTGAGGTTAAGGGGTGGGTTCTGGGAGGAGGGTAAGACTGTAGTGCAGATTAGAGACTTAGGGAGATGGGGCCAGTTTCTCACTCAATGAGCCTGCCTGTTGTTTAGCTCTATTGTGTAGGGTTCTTCTATCTCTCCCTTTGTCAGCTGGATTCAAGGGACAGGCTGGGAATTGTACAGGGCACAATTGGTCTCTTTCTGCCATCCTTTTCTATGAAAGCCCTTCCTTTCCTTCCTTTGATGAGCTCCCAGATTCACACTGAATTTCCATCATGGAGCTGGTCCTTTAGGCGTGCCTAGGGCATGGGAAAGAAGGGAGGGCTTGGGAGCTCTTGGTTCCTGCTTAAAGAGACAGCTTCAGAATCACCACAGTCCCTTGGATGGACATGGATCTGGATAAAAGCCACACAATTAGGCTTGTTTGGGGAGTTTGGAAATATATCCAGTCAACACTGAACTAATAGTTCCCCTTTCCTTACTTTTTGCCCACAGGACTTGAATAGATCCATTTTAACACTTGAGTATGGGTAGTTTTGGTCTTGATTCACAGGCACGTGTGTTCTCCCCAGCAAGATTGCAAGTTCTCTAGAGAGAGTAGCCCTTATAATTCCCTTCTGTTTTCCATAGTGTCTAGGTTACTGCTAAGGTGCTAAATACTCGGACTGAATCCACATAAAGAGAAACGAAAACACTGGGGAGGGTCATTATCCTTCTCTATGACCATCAAAGTCAGGCAATTTAACCCAATTGAGTTGCACTGGGAAATATTATTACTATATAATTCTTTTGTGTCAACTCTACCATGGTGCAGTCTCTACTTAGCCTGGGAATGTGAGACTATCTTTTGAGAGAGTCAAGTAAGTTCTCTTCTAGAATCCCTCACAGGCTTCCTGAATTAAACACGCTTTCAACCATGAGGGGTTCTGAAATGGAGAGCCTGTGGCTTTAGGCTATTGTTCACACAGCACAAGGACATTTCTTGGGCTGTGGAAAGTCACAGTGAACCCAGTGGACCTTACTCAGAATGCTTTGATTGTCAACTACTTTGATGAACAGATATTTTCTTGCATGTTCTGAGTTTTCCTCAGTTGGAATCCAAAATTTGATTTCTGCTTGGACAGACTGACTGAGATTTCTCACTTGTGCTGAACTTAAATGCCGTCAGAGCAAACATTTCATTTCAATTGTGACAGAGATGGACATCTGATGCTTAGATTGTTTGTAGCTCAAGAGTGATAGATTTATTTAAGGCCATTTATTTCAGACTCCATATTAGAGATTCATTAAAGCCTGTTTCCTTCTTGTCCCTTGCTTTGAGTGACAGTGGAGCAGGAAAGGGAGTGCTAAGTCATTTGGCTCTAGGAAAATAGAGGAAAAATGAATGTAAGAAGAAAGAGTATCAGTTGGTGACTCAAGAGTTGCTGCCAAGCCTAGCCCTTTATTACCCAGTGAGAACACTATATATGATATTCTTTGGTTATTTGGATGATGATCGAGGGATCAAATATACTAAAGATATATATTTTTTATCTTTACAACCCTGGAAGGGGCGTCAGCTAAAGCTTACGGTGTAATTCTGTGTTTCGTTCACTAGAGTTCAGGTTGCTCCATCCTGATCACACCTGTACCACTCTTTAACCCTTCCCAGGGTGAAAAAGCTGGGGTGAGTGAGTGGGTCCAGAAGGGCCACTTGCTGGGGTGGATGACTGTCCTTACCCTGGGCTAAACAAACAGTCCTGCCATTGTTCCCTGGGTCTGACCCCCTCCCCACCCCCAGGCCTGCGGGCCCCTGCAGAATACCAATGAGGCTCCTGAGACCTCAAGGGAAAACAAGGCTCCTTTGTCTGGGAGAGCTATGGAGGGCTGTGTCCAAGTCCTGACCCTGTGCTCCAGAGAGAGGGAACAGTGGGGTCACTGACCTTCCCCTCTCCCCACCCGCAGGCTTCGGAGCCCTTCTTTACAAGAAGAGTGTAAGAGTTTAGGGGTGGGGAGGAGTTGTATAGGCAGAGAAGGAAAATGGCATCACTGTTTACTTCCAAGCGCCTTTTCTTGACTAACAGGATGTATCTAGTATCTTAACCTGTTAAGAAAGAGGAAGATCAATTTCTGAAATCGTTTGCTGAGAGCAAAAATCAGTTTCAGTCATTGTGTTTTTCTCTCTGGTATACACATATGTGTACATGCATATTTGTGAGCATGAACACGCATGTGCATACACACACACACACACACACACACACACACACACACACACACATTATGGGCCAGCTCTGATGAGAGTCTCTTGCAAAGTTCATGCTGAGTGAACTCAGCCTCCACTTACAGCAGCACAGCAACAAATGGATTACTTCCCATAGAGGCCAAGTTTTCTGACAGCAGTGCTTCAATTCTTGGAAGAAGAAAGGTATTCAGTGCTGCTGTAAATGTTAGCTACTTTCTTTGCTTCACTTGGGCTTCTGCACCTCATCTCTGGTGTGACATATAAGCATCTTCAAAGAAAAGACTTCTTGAGGTCCAGGGAAGGGCTGTCATTATGGGGGACGGTGGATAATAGGACTCACGCATTTTATGACTCTGGGAACAGAGCCAAATGCCTCTACCTCAGCTTTCCCGTGATAGAGATAATTTTGTCCTCAAAACTGTTCACATTGATACAATTCAGTCATGCAAGTCACCAGGTGTGCATGTCAAAAAACTAAAAGCAAACCCCTTGCTGCTGAGTCAATTCCTACTTATAGCGACCCTACAGGACAGAGTAGAACTGCCCCATAGGGTTTCCAAGGACTGGCTGGTAGATTCGAACTGCCAACCTTTTAATTAACAGCCGAGCTCTTAACCACTGTGCCACCAGGGCTCCAGGTGCTCATGTACTCAGGGCTAAAAAGAAACTGTTCTAGAATTAACAGGGTCAGGCAAAGGACTTTACAAGGAGTCACAACATGCTTATTCCAAGGTTGCAGATCCCCAGCACATTTACAGATTAAAAACCCGTAAACCAAACCAGTTGCCGACGAGTCAATTCCGACTCATAGTGACCCTATAGGACAGAGTAGAACTGGCCCATAGGGTTTCCAAGGAGCAGCTGGTGGATTCGAACTGCTGACTTTTTGGTTAGCAGCCGAGCTCTTAACCACTATGCTACCAGGGCTCTATTTACTGATTATATATATATGTGTGTGTGTGTATACTATGCATATAAACCAAACCAAACCCGTTGCCGTCAATTCCAACTCATAGTGACCCTATAAGACAGAGTATACATACATACATACATACATACATACATACATATATATAAAGAGCTTAACATTTTCGTTCCTTCCACCTTCTAGGGATCTGTCTAAGAGGCAGGAGGGAGCCATCCTTTTTCCCATCTAGTCAGTCATCTACTTGACATTTGCTAAGTTTCATTCCATGTGACACTTTAGAGTATAAGGGCTAGTATGTGGGGCAGAGCTGCTTTCAGAGCCTGTGACTTTGTATGTCCCTTTCCTGTTTCTCAGCAACACTGGCATGGAGCCTTGGGTACCAGATTTGGGGTTCTCAAAGATCTTAGCAATTTAAGACACCTGTGTTCCCAGGCCCTGGTGTGTTTTCCTCATGCCAGAAAGACGTTTCATGCTTTGCCGACTTTGTATAAAGTCTCTTTGTACCTCTTTTGACAGAACCTCAGTGTGAGACTGAGGGTGGGGATATTGGCTGAGCTACAAAATAGGGGGACAAAGCAGCCATGCAAAGTGTCCAAAAAATCATTAAGCCTGCATTTTGATTATCGTGAATAATAGTAATCTTTCCCATTAGCGTCTCCTGCCCTCTGCCAGTGCTCTCTTCTCTTTGCACCACTCTCCACATTTCTAGACTCAGAAGAATCTAGCATTCCTTGAGAAAATACACAAAATGTTCGGGAATATTCAGAAGGACATAATTTCCAAAGTTTTCCTCACCTGGAATGCCCCTCAAGACTCAGATCCTGTCTGACAATACCAACGTCTCTAGCCTACACTCATCCCTTTCTGGAGCTCCAAATGCATTTTACCTTCTGTAACCACTTCCTTGGCTGCCTGGAAATGTTAGTTGAAAATATTAAGGCTACATAGCTAATTCTTCCCCAGTAAACAGAAAAACTCTCATATAGCAGAGTCTATGTCTTTTACGTCTTCATATCCCACATAACATCTAGCACAATGCTAGGCACATAGTAAGTACTCCACAAGTAGTTGCTGAATGACCAAAACAAACAAACTGAGCAAGCAAGCAAGCAAACAAAGCAGAGGGATAGGAAAGGAGGGACTGATTGGATAATCTCTCTAACTTGCTACTTGAATTACTGAATTATAAACAACAAATTCTGGGAATTAAAGTAAGGATTTATCTTCAAGAATGGAATATGGTAAGGATTCTGGGTCAATCCCAGATTCAGAAAGCCTAACCATCTAGACTCGCCTGAGTTTAGACCCTGGGGTAAGCACTCTACCCATGCTTATGAGCACAGCAGCTGACTGGTACAGCAGAGTGGCATGAGCTACCTATTGTACCTCCCTGACTGTTTGCCCTCCTTCTTTTCTAGGCTTGTTAGAGTGCTGTGCAAGATGTCTGGTAGGGGCCCCCTTTGCTTCCCTGGTGGCCACTGGATTGTGTTTCTTTGGAGTGGCACTGTTCTGTGGCTGTGGACATGAAGCACTCACTGGCACAGAAAAGCTAATTGAGACCTACTTCTCCAAAAATTACCAGGATTATGAGTATCTCATCAATGTGTAAGTACCTGTCCTCCCACACAAACCCGCCTCTTCTTCCCTCTCTCCTTCCTGGAGATACAGAACTCATCAGTATCTTAGTGTCTACTAGGAGATTGATGTAGAGCCAGACAGGATTCAGAATCTTCCCAACTTTGCCACATCTGACTCCCTAAATGAAGAGGAAGTGCCAGATTCAGAAAGGGGGACTCTGCCTGCTTGCCAGCCCACTCCCGACCGCCTGCTTGTTTTCTCACACATGTTTGCGTCTAACCTGTGCTAGGTGTGGTTAATATTGATTGAATTGGAGCCTCCACAATGGTAGATACGGAGAATTCAGGGAGGCACAATGACTGGACAGAGTGGGATTGCTGCTCTTGATTTGTCACTGCTTGAGCCTTCTCAGGCCCAGTACTAAGTCTCTCCTGTTCCTAGGGCAAGTTATACTCCTGCTCCCTGGGCCCTCTTCCTTCTTGTCTACCTCCTCTCTCCTCTCACCTCTGAGGTAGCATCTCTGAAGAGTCAGGTAAGGAGAGTAGGACCCTGGTTCTTCAGGTCACAGAGTAAGCAAGATATGGATGGAGGATCATGTGCTGCTGGCCACACGCTCCCTGTCTTCCTTTACTTTAGTACAGATAAGGTGAAAGTATGGTGGAAGGAACCCTAGATATTCTTCTAAAGAATCCCTAGCCTTATTAAGGTGTTCACTCAGGTGTGTACCTCACTTATGCAGAAAAGGAAACTGGATCCTAAATTAATAAGATTCTCTGGTCTTTTTTGTGTCTCTCTGTCGATGCAGGATCCATGCCTTCCAGTATGTCATCTATGGAACTGCCTCTTTCTTCTTCCTTTATGGGGCCCTCCTGCTGGCTGAGGGCTTCTACACCACCGGTGCAGTCAGGCAGATCTTTGGCGACTACAAGACTACCATCTGCGGCAAGGGCTTGAGCGCAACGGTAACAGGGGGCCAGAAGGGGAGGGGTTCCAGAGGCCAACATCAAGCTCATTCTTTGGAGCGGGTGTGTCATTGTTTGGGAAAATGGCTAGGACATCCCGACAAGGTGATCATCCTCAGGATTTTGTGGCAATAACAAGGGGTGGGGGATGAATGGGCGTGAGTCTGTGGCCTAACTCTCACCCAAGGCTGGGTCCTCTCTAGGGGCCTGGCTTTTGAGTGAGGAAGTGATGGTTACAGCCAAACGAGAGGGTCAGGAAGAACGTGGTGCCCAGCCGGCTTAGCCTCACCTATCAAAGTTTCCCTAGAAAATTCCATCTGAAAATGAAAAGAGTTTTGTGGTATGCTATGCACAGTCAGACCATTTCTAAGCCATCTGTTGGTATCCTGTTACTCTCCTTCTAGCAAGGACCACAAGAGTGGACCTGACTGTACAAGGGTCTAAAATGCTACCTATGGGACTGAGATTTAGGTATCTGACCTGATTTAATATAAATTAAATAATTGACTCCAAGGTGAAATTCACAGTATTCTGGGATCATACACTGTTGGCGGTCCCAGAGGGAACTAGAGGAAATCTGCATATTTAATTTCACCCAAGGGCTAGTCATGCTTCTAGCAAGGCACATTGTTTTTCAATGTCTAGAGTTACAGATCCTTTGGGGGCTGAACATGTGTAGGTTGTGGTGATGTCTTTTATTTTGTGGCCAGCAGTTGGCTTAGAAAGGTCTTTGGATCTGAAGTTTAAATCTCCAATTGGCTTTGTTCAATGACTACGCACCAAAAGTCCTATGACAAGGAACATTTTCTAAGCTCAGCCTAAGGCATGAAATGGCACGACTTTCTTCAAGATCTGTTTTGTTTTCTTTACACCTTATCTGCCCAGAAAATTCCCTGCAGCCTCTCTAACCCAGGGATCCATCTCACTCCAACCCCCACCCACTCCCCCCACCCTCTGTCACACTTGGGGCCAATGCTCTAGTAGATACTGCCAATGACACTTGGCAGAGTTGCCCTGTTCATTAATTTTAGTTGGTGGAGATCCCTGGAATCTGGTTTCATGTCTGGCACATGCCACTCCAGGATCTCCCAATTTGTGTTTCAACATCTGCGGGCTGATGCTGATCTCTAACCACCAATGTCAATCGTTTTAGTTTGTGGGCATCACCTATGCCCTGACCATTGTGTGGCTCCTGGTGTTTGCCTGCTCTGCTGTGCCTGTGTACATTTACTTCAACACCTGGACTACCTGCCAGTCTATTGCCTCCCCCAGCAAGACTTCTGCCAGCATAGGCAGTCTCTGTGCTGATGCCAGAATGTATGGTGAGTTAGGGAATGGGTGCCTTGGCTCCCCCATGCCCTATGGAAGCGTTATAGATTTGGTTCTTTTCGTAGGGTTAAGAGCGTGGTGGTTATAGAGAAAAAATAAGACTAGAGGTGCCTGGGTCTTAGTTTGTTGATCCTTCTCCACTGAAACTGGAGAGGTTTCTTCCCTGGTAAGGGAACTTGTTGGAAGTGGCGGGAGTTTTCTTGGCTGAATAACTGATCTACTCTAATTGACTGCTGTTCGCAACCCAGAAACAGCACATTTTAATAACAAATACAAGATTTTACAACTTTCCAATAATACTTCCTCATTTTCGTAAATCTCCTTTAGAGAATAGGATCCTGATTATTGGTAGGATCCAACTTTTCAACCAACATGATTAGAGATGGAAGAAGGGCTCTGGGGGAAAGTCTCCATGTAGCCCCAGGACTCCATCAAGGCTGCCCTGGTGAATTTGTGTATCTTGCTTAGGTGTTCTCCCATGGAATGCTTTCCCTGGAAAGGTGTGTGGCTCCAACCTTCTGTCCATCTGCAAAACAGCTGAGGTGAGTGGGCTATTTAAGTTATTTTACAATAGAATGGTTAGTACCATACAAATTCCTACCTATGACCTTCAGTTTTAAAGACTACAGTTACTCTTTGCCGGGTTTTGAGTTACCAGATTGTCTTCTACAAAATATTGGCTGACTATGCTTGAGCCAATGAACAAAGATAGTAAAATATCTACTTTTCCTAAAGCTGCATAGAAAGACTTCCCTTCCAAAACTTCCCCACTTAAAAAAGAAATTGGTTGCCTTAGGCAAAGATAGAGTTTAATAGAAAAATTCCCCAAACGAAAAATTTCATTCTTTTAGTTAAAAACCTTATCAAGAAAGTGGGCTGTACACAGAGACATTCTTAGGTTTTACAAAATACTTTCCAGTTTGGAGTTGCTTAATCTGTAACAAGAGATTTTTTTAAAAAATACGCTTGAAAAGGGAAAATTCTGTCTTAAAAACAGATGTTATACACAAATGAGGTCAGGGGATAAAAGTAAATCCTGGGGAGGAAGGTAGTAAACTATTTCTTGAAAGCAAAATGTTGACTTTAAAAATGGGACCCTGGGCAAGACTGTAAGGAAGTAGTTGATTATTCGGGAGGACTACACTATTTTACGAGTGTTCTGCGTTGATGCTATGATGTACCTGGAGGAATGGTAGACATATACTCAGAGAAGTAACAGATTAGTTAGAGATGCAGAGTTAACACACAGGAAAGATATCAACACATTTAGAAAGCTGCATTCATGATTTATAGCAGAGTATATCTTTGCTGTTGCGACAGTTTTCCCTATTGCATTTTCTTGCAGTTCCAAATGACCTTCCACCTGTTCATTGCTGCATTTGTGGGGGCTGCAGCCACACTGGTTTCCCTGGTGAGTTGTCTTTGAATGACCTTGGCAAATAAGCGGCCCTGAGATAGCTTGGGTGCAGCTATGCTGAAAGGCAAGAAGATAGATAGATTCCTTCCAACCTTGGAATGCTAGAGAGAAGCTATTTTGGGGAGACAGCAAAAAGGGTAGAAACTGTGTGCTTCTCTGTGGGTTTTGAGTTGTAACGGCGGAAAAACTGCAGCAATTAGATAGGAACAAGGAAAAAAATGGTGTGAGGAAAGAGGAGATAGATTCATAGTCATGAATCAGAATATTTAGCATTTACAGAGCATGTAATATTGCCAAGTGCTTTGCAGTCATAAATTACAGTTAATTCTGAACACATCCTGGTCAAATCAGACAGGAACACTGAAACAGCACTAAACATGATTTGCTATAACTTGGAATGCGATACATTGTAAATATGGGTCTATCTTGGACCCTCTCCAAGGGACTTAGTTACTCTCATGAAAATACCGGAAGGACTTCGCAGCATTATTAGAATTGTTATTACCTATAATGCAATCATAAGTCCCGGATCCTACTGATGATGTTACAACACAGTGTCAGTGTAGTGCACTCACTGTGCAGATTAAAAACCTAAGGTACTGAAAGGTGAAGCAGCGTATCTGAAATCATTCAATAAGCCAATGACAGGACAAGGCTAGGCTCGAAGAACTCCTAGTCCTTACTGCTGGGGCTTTTATACAGAACTGTGTTGCTTCTCACCTTGTAAAATAAATTGATGCATTAAGCAGAAGAGGGCTGTGCTGTACGGTGTGGCTGTGTGTCAACAACAAGTACCCAGTGACTCCAGGTCACTCAGACCTATGGACATGATGATGGCAGCGCCCATGTATTGTTCAGTTCCCTAAGGAAAACTCAGTGCTAGACTGAGCAATGTATGGAATAGGTCCTTGTTGAGTTGATTCTCTGGGCCTGAGCAATGGGAAGGCAATGTCTCAGAGAGGACTTCTAGTCAAGCGTATGGGGAGAAAGCCCAGGAAGTGCTACTCTTTGCAGAGCACTCATTTTTCCTTTATTTGGGTATGATTTTATAGCTATCCTTCCTTGCTTCCAAAATGATTTGAGGAGGCAGAGCATCCTTTTTCGACTCTCACTCATATTCTCTCTTCTGTTCCCTACAGCTCACCTTCATGATTGCTGCCACTTACAACTTTGCCGTCCTCAAACTCATGGGCCGAGGCACCAAGTTCTGATCTCCTGTAGAAACCTCCCTTTCTCTAACAGCGAGGCTCTAACCACACAGCCTACAATGCTGCATCTCCCGTCTTAACTCTTTGCCTTTGCCACTGACTGGCCCTCTTCTTACTTGACGAGTGTAACAAGAAAGGAGAGTCTTGCGGTGACTAATGTCTCTCTGTGGACTCTCCCCTCTTACGTACCTCTTTTAGTCATTTTGCTTCACAGCCGGTTCCTGCTGGAAATGGGAAATGCCTAAGAAGATGACTCCCCAACTGCAAGTCATGAAGAAATGGAGGCTTTAATTGAATTTTCAAGCATCTCCCGAGGATCAGGAAGTGCTTTCTTCTCACAGGGCACTTCCGCTGATGGAAAACTAAGTGAAAAGAAAGATGCTCAGGTAGAGAGAAGGAAATCACTTGGTCCCCTTGCCATCTATAGGGGCCAAATATATTCTCCTCGGTGTACAAAACAAAGAACTCACTTCTGTCTCCCTATTGCCACCGAAGATAGAAGAAAAAAGAATGGCGGCAAAACACTAAGAGCATGTGCCCAAATCTGCCTATTGCAGCTGGGAGAAAGGGGTCAAAGCAAGGATCTTTCACCCACAGAAAGAGAGCACTGACCCCTATGGTGATGGAGTATTTAAGCCCTAACTCAGCCAACCCTACTTACAGCATAAGAGAGCCTAGTATCTGTGTAGACAAAGGGGGCACCTGGCCTTACACCTTGTTAGGGAAGAAACAGGGTGTTATCAGCATCTTCTCACTCCCTTTTCCTTTATAACAGCTACCATGACAACCTTTTGGTTTCCAAGGAGCTGAGAATAGAGAGAAACTAGCAGTTGCTGGTGGCTAACAGCATAACCTAAGAAGGCTGTCTGGTAGACACAGGATAGATAACTCTTTGGATAGTGTGTCATTTCTTTCTGTTAATTAGTTGTGTATTCTAGCCTCTGTTATATCTTCACAATGGTGCTCTTTTTATGGAGGTATTGTCAATTCTGTCATAGTAGGTGATTTGCAGATCTTGATTTGTTTCAGAATGGTGCACATTTCACGTTTCCCAATTTGTCACTTGTAACAAGTTTGGAGTTGTACCAGAAAGGTCTGGAGAATTATTCCTTGATTATGATTCTTTAGCAAATGAAAATTAGACATTAAGCATCACGAAGGATATTTAGAATTGGCTAGTTCTATGTATCTTTTGGGATTTTCTACAAATTATTCTTCCTTCTACAGAAATGGATTTGGTGAACCACAGTTTGAATAACCTATTCCATCATTCTAGCTAGTGGGAGATGATTTGATTTAGCCGTCAGCTATTCACAGTTGGTAAGCTTCCACAGAAAAAGATAGGCAGAAAGAGTTTGAAACCTGAATAGCTCCCAGATTTCAGTCTTCTCTTCCTGTTTCCGTTAATTTTGGGTTTAAAAAAGTCTGCTTAGTCTTTATTTAAGGAAAGGCTTTAAAGGTATGAATGTAGCTCTTTTGTTATAAAAAGTTGTTTTGTTCCCCCCCCCACCCTGCCCAAAGTGGTTTCAGCAATGTTTAAGGAGATGTAAGATCTTTACAAAAAGACACTTAGTAGTTTTTTTCAGACTAGTATACATGATAAGCTTCCAAACTGCATAGAGGGAGAAGAGGGAAAAGATTCTGTAAGAAACCAATCAAGATCGAGGAAAGTGAAGTAATCCATGCCTTGTGTTTTGTTTTGATTTAATAACATAACGAATAACCAACCCTTCCCTGAAAACCTCACATACATACATACACACATATACACACACAAAGAGAGTTAATAAACTGAAAGTGTTTCCTTCATTTCTGATATAGAATTTCAATTTTAACACCCGTAAATATAAACTTTTAGAAACTTATCTTACAAAATGTATTTTATAAAATTAAAGAAAATAAAATTAAGAATGTTCTCAATCAAACATTGTGTCCTTTGAGTGAATTGTTCTCTTTGACCCCCACAATAACCAAAAAAATAAAAACCAAACCCATTGCTGCCCAGTCGAATCTGACTCATAGCAACCCTATGTATGGGACAGAGTAGAACTGCCCTGTAGGGTTTTCAAGGCTATAATCTTTACGGAAGCAGACTGCCACATCTTTCTCCCGAGGAGCGTCTCGTGGGTTTGAAGCACTGACCTTTTGATTAGCAGCCAAGCCCTTAACCACTGTGCCACCAGGGCTCCTTTGACGCTACAATAGAAACTCTAATGATTGTACCTTTTATTGTGCCTTATTCAAAGAGCTTCTTTATTTTCCCCATCGTTGAAGTTATTCACACAACAATTTTCCAAAATAAAGAGTAGGTAAATAGATCACTTCTATTTTACAGCTGGAAACACTAAGAAATAGAAATAAATTATTCAAAGAAACCCAATAAGTACGTGTATGAACTTGGACTAGAATTGAGGTCTTTTGACATCAATTCATTGACTGTTTTAAGGTTTGTTTTCCCTTAGAAGTTGGGTTCCAGGGTGTTCTGCTAATTCTGGGTCAAATATGGTTACTTCTTCAATATAATAATGGTGCCCCAGCCCCTGGTGTGTTTAGGATTGGGTTATTGTTACCTTACGGTTGAACTGTTTGGATATTCTAATAATGAACCCTTAGTGCATCATACATGAATAATACTTAGTTTTATCTGGAAAATACTGAATGAGAGACTTAATGTAAGAGCAGAGCAGAGCAGTGATAAACCAAAAAAAAAAACCAAACCCGTTGCCGTCGAGTTTTCAACTCATAACGACCCTATAGGACAGAGTAGAACTGCCCCATAGGGTTTCCAAGGAGTGGCTGGTAGATTTAAACTGCCAACCTTTTGGTTAGCAGCCTGAGCCACTGCGCCACGAGAGCTCCAGAGCAGTGATGCGGCAATATAAATTTAAACAGGCTATGGCAGGGCAGAATTAAAATCAATCAGAGACACAGACACCCACTGCCCTGTATGGCCAGCCCACTAGTACACCTGGGACATAGCATTAAATCCCTGTCACAACCCTAAGCTAGAATTTGGCACTCTTGGGCAGCACTCTAATGACCAGCCTAAAGAAAGCTGACTTAAAATTAGCTGTAGCTTCCTCGTCCTGTTGCAGCTGGCAAGGAACATGATTAGAGAGAAAGGAGACTAACTGGGAGGGGAGGGATGGGGGGGCATGCAATTCAGACATCAGTTAAGGAGCTCCATTCTAAAGTAGTTTCAATTTAATCTGATTTCTGCTTCACCACAATTAATATTCTGTAAGCAAGTCTGGTTGGATGACTTTAAGACAAAAAGAAGAAAATTATGACAAAGACTTATTTTTAGATACTGGCAAATAAGGACACAGCACCATATTTTGGAGAATTGATTCAGGGGGCTATAGAGTGAATGTATTTTTGCCTCAGAGGAGCCAAAAGCCAGTTCCCAAAAAAGCTGTGTTCTCCATCTGCCCTTATTTGGCTCTGCCCTCTGGGACCGATCTATAGATGGAGTTTCCAGGCTCTCAGAAGCTGAGAGCATCTCCAGTCTATCAATTGAGCTCATTGTTCTTAGCTCTCCCACACACTATAAACCTCCTTTCTCTGAACTGAAAGAGCTCTCTTTGTGCTTAGATCAGCCAAAGATCAAGATGCAGCAGTGTAAACAAGAAACATTTTCTTACAGCGTCAGTTGTATTGCTTTTCCTATCTTCAGGGTCAGAACTGAGTGTAGTCATGCAGTGGGTGGGAGCCTAAGCTTTGTCCAGAGCAACATTTGTTCATTCATTAATTCATTGCACAAACATTTCTTGAGCATCTACTAAGCTTTGCGCTAAACCCGAGTTTCAAGTTTAGGAGTGGGTTGGGTAGAAAGGTGATGAGAACCTGATCTTACGCTCAAGGATCTCACTTGGAATCAGCCAAGGCAGACAGGTCTCCCAGGGTGGACCTGAGTGGAGGCAGGGAGCATGCAAGAAGCAATGTGACCTGCTGACTGCAATGGGCATCTGAATTCTCCCCTCAGTATGTGGGAGAGGTCGTGGTTAAGGGCCATGACTTCACATGGCTCGAGTTTTCTAGGGCCCTGATAAAAACAAAACTTCAATTTAGAGTCCTGACAGCTTGTGACTTGCTTTCCCTATGTCACCCTGCCTCTTGCCTTACATGTGACAGCATTTATGCACACACTGGCACAATGCATGTCCATGCTTCTACCCACTCAGTCATTTGAGGAGTCAAAGGGCATATGGATAAAGATTTAAATAAACACAGGCTATTCAGCTTGGCTTGTCCTTTTCATCCAGGCTAAATCTGAGAAGCCAAGAAGTGTAATTTAAGGTACAAGTTTCTTTTCTCTTGAATATCCTTACTGTGAGCACAGTGTGTCTATTTTGACATTAACCGTTAGCTTAATGAAAATTAGGCCTAATGAAAATTAACTAACAAGTGGAAGAAATATTCATTCTCATATTTTAAAAAATAATCAACACCAGGCCTTTTTCTACATCAATAAACAGGCAAGGAAGTCAACTCAATATCTACAATTTAGGAAAGAAAACTTCCCTAATATCGTGAAAGATGACAAGATATCCATCCAAGATGCTCATCGAACCCCACATAAGGTAGATCCCAAAAGAAAGTCACCAAGACATATTATAATCAATGTTGCCAAAACCAAAGATAGAGAATTTTTTTTTTATTGTACTTCAGGTGAAGGTTTACAGAACAAATACTTTCTCATTAAACAGTAGTACACATATTGTTTTCTGACACTGGTTAACAACCCCACCACATGTCAACCCTCTCCCTTCTCGACC
>NW_004444157.1:826424-832452 GCF_000243295.1 Trichechus manatus latirostris
GTCAATTGACATAACAAAGCTTATTAAGAAAATCTTCTGCATTCTACTTTGGTGAGTGGCATCTGGGGTCTTAAAAGCTTGCAAGCTACCATCTAAGATGCATCAGTTGGTCCCAACCACCTGGAGTAAAGGAGAATAAAGAACACCAAAGACACAAGGAAAGAATTAGCTCAAGAGACAGAAAGGGCCACATAAACTAGAGACTTCATCAGTCTGAGACCAGAAGAACTAGATGGTGCCAGGCTACCACCAATGACTGCCCTGACAGGGAACACAACAGAGAGTCCCAGATGGAGCAGGAGAAAGGTGGGGTGCAGAACTCAAATGCTAGTAAGAAGACCAGACTTAATGGTCTGACTGAGACTGGAGGAACCCCGGAAAGCAGGCCCCTGGATTCTCTATTAGCCCAGAGCTAAAACAATTTCCGAGGCCAACTCTTCAGACAGGGACTGGACTGGACTGTGGGACATAAAGTGATACTCGTGAGGAGTGTGCCTCTTAGCTCAGGTAGATACAAAAGACTAAACAGTCAGCTTCTGTCTGGAGGTGAGACGGGAAGGCAGAGAGGGTTAGGAGCTGCTTGAATGGACATGGGGAATCAGGGGTGGTAAGGAGGACTGTGCTGTCACAGTATAAGGAGAGCAATTATAGTCACATAACAATGTATGTATAAATTTTTGTTTGGGAAAAAATAAAAATAAATTATTGCCATCCTAGCGGATGTGAAATAGTATCTCACTGTAGTTTTGATTTGCATTACACTAATGACTAGTGATGTTGAGCAATTTTCATGTGACTATTAGCCTTTTGTATATCTTTGTTGGAGAAACAGCTATTCAAATCTTCTGCCCATTTTTAACCGAGTTATTTTTCTCCATTGAATTGTAAGAGTTCTTTGTATATTGCAGATACTAGACCCTTAGGAGAGCTATGATTTGCAAATATTTTCTCCCATTCTGTGAGTTATCTTTTCACTTTCTTAATAGTGTCCTTTGTATCACAAAGCTCTTTGATGAAGTTCCACTCATCTATTTTTTTTTTTAATGCTTATGCATTTGGTGTCATATCTAAGAAACCATTGCCTAATTCAAGACCTGGAGATTTACTATTATGGTTTCTTGTAAGAGTTTTATCATTTTAGCTTTTATATTTGGATCTATGATCTATTTTGAGTTAAATTTTATATATGGTGTGAGATGGAGGCCCAACTTCATTTTTTTGCATGTGGATATCCAGTTGTGTTAGCACCATTTTTTGAAAAGATCACTATTTTCCCCATTGAATTGTCCTGGCACACTTGTTGAAAATCTGTTAACCATAAAAGTAAGGGTTTATTTCTGGACAAATTCTATTCCATAGACATACATGTCTATCTTTATGCCAGTACCACACTGTATTGATTGTCGTAGCTTTGTGGTAAGTTTTGAAATCAGGAAGTGTGAGTGTTCTAACTTTGTTATTCTTTTTCAAGAATGCTTTGGCTATTATGGGCCCCTTGTAATTCCATATGAATTCTAGAATCAGCATGTCAATTTCTATAAAAAGGCAGCTGGGATTGTGATAGGGTTTGTGTTCGATCTGTAGATCAATTTGGGGCGTATTACCATATTAACAACAGTATTGCAATCCATGAACATGGGATATCTTTACATTTACTTAGGTCTTCTTTAATTTCTTTTAATGATGTTTTGTAATTTTCAGTGTACAAGTTTTACACCTTCTTAGTTAAATTTATTACTAATATTTTTATTATTTTTGATGCTATTATAAATGGAATTGTTTTCTTAATTTGCTTTTCAAATTCTTCATTGTTAGTGTATAGAAATTCCATTCATTTTGTGTGTTGATCTTGTATCCTGCAGCTTTGATGAGTTCGTTTATTAGCTCTAATCATTTTTTTTGTGGCTTCTTAAGGATTTTTCTGTATATAAGATCATGCCATCTGCAAAAGGAAGTAGTTTTACTTCCTCCTTCCTGATTTGCACATCTTTTATTTCTTTTTCTTGCCTAATTGCTCTGGCTAGGACTTCCAGTGCTATGTTGAATAGAAGTGGTGAGTGGACAGCCTATCTTGTTCCGAATCTTAGGGGGAAAGCTTTCAGCATGATGTTCTTTGTGGGTTTTTTTCACAGATACCCTCTATTCAGTTGAGAAAGTTCTCTTTCACTCCTAGTTTGTTGAATGTTTTTATTATGAAAAGGTGTTGGATTTTGTCAAATTCTTCTTCTCCATTTGTTGAAACAATCGTGTATTTTTTTTCTATTCTTTCTATTAATGTGGTGTATTACACTGACTAATTTTCATATGTCAAACTACCCTTGCATTCCTGGGATAAATCCCACTTGGTCATGGTGTATAAGCCTTTTAATATGCTTCTGAATTTGATTTGCTAGTATTTTTGGAGGATTTTTACATCTATATTCTTAGGATTATTTGTCTGTAGTTTCAAGGGTAAATGCTGGCCTTATAGAATAATTTGGAAAGTGTTTCCTCTTCTTCTGTTTTTTGGAAGATTTTGAGAAGATTAGTATTAATTCTTCTTTACATGTTTGGTAGAATTCACCAGTGAAGCCATCTGGTTCTTGACTTTTTTGTTGTTGTTGGGAGGTTTTTGATTGCTGATTCAATCTCTTTACTTATAGGTTTATTCAGATTTTTTTTTCTCTTTCTTGAGTCAGTTTTGGTAGTTTATGTGTTTCTAAGAAGTTGTCCATTTCATCTAGGTTATCTAGTTTGTTGACGTACAATTGTTCATAGTATTGTCTTATGATCCGTATTATTTCTCTAAGGTCAGTAGTAATGTACCCACTTTAATTCTTGATTCTAGTAATTTAAGTCTTCTCTCTTTTCTTTCTTGGTCAGTCTAGCTAAAGATTTGTCAATTTCATTGATCCTTTCAAGGAATCAATTTTTTGTTTCATTGATTCTATTATTTTTTTATTCTCTATTTCCTTTATTTCCACTCTAGTCTTTACTTCACTCTTTCTGCTTGCTTTGGGTTTTATCTGCTCTTCCTAAGTTTCTTAAGGTGGAAGGTAGGACATTGATTTGATATCTTTCTTCTTTTTTAATATAGGCATTTACAGCTATAAATTTCTCTCTAAGCACTGTTTTCACTGCATCCCATAAGTTTTGGCATATTGTACTTATGTTTTCATTCATCTCAAAGTATTTTATAATTTTCCTTGTGATTTCTTCTTTTATCCATTAGTTATTTAGGTGAGTGTTGTTTAATTTCTACATATTTTTGAATTTTCCAAATGTCCTTCTGTTATTGATTTCTAGTTTTTTTCAATTGTGTTTGGAGAAGATACTTTGTATGATTTCAATCTTTTTATATTTATTGAGACTTGTTTCATTGCTTAACATGGGATCTATCCTGAAGACTATTCCATGTGCACTTGTATTCTGCTGTGGCTGAGTGGAGTGTTCTATAGATATTTCTTAGGTCAAGTAATTTTACAATGTTGTTCCAATATCCTATTTCCTTGTTGATCATCAGTCTAGTTTTTCTATCCATTATTGAAAGTGGGGTATTGACGTTTCCAACTATTATTGGTGAATTGTCTGTTTCTCCCTTCAATTCTGTCAGTGTTTGCTTCACATATTTTGGGACTCTGTTGTTAGGTTCATATATGGGATAGATTACTGAAGGTTGCTCAGCCCTTATCTGTGCCAAAGTGATAAGACAATGTATCTGGACCTCAGAAGAGATTTAACACAGTTCTTCATGATAACCTTGAGGACAAGATGGGGGAAAAAAGCAATGGCTACTACATGATATAGTAAGGTGGGTTTGTAATAAATTAAACGATTGTACCCTAATAGCACTAATTAGTGGGTTTATGTTAATCTGAAGAATTCTGTCCTTGAGCATGTCCTATTCAAATTTTTATCAATGACTTAGGGAAAGAGATAAAAGACTTGCATGTTAAATCTGTGTGGATGACCAGAGCTGAGAGTGATAACAAATATAGTGACTGCCAGAATTAGGATAAGTAACTATCTTAACAGGTTGTGACCATGGGCTGATTTTAACAAGACTCAATCTGTGCTAAATGTATCCACATAGCACTAAGTGCTATACATTGGACATAGTAGTAGCCTCCTACCCCTATCTCCTCCAAATTAATTGGTTCAAGGTTTAGCAGTAGGACATGAGAAAACTACCTAGGGGGGTTAATTAATAATGAGCTCCTTGTGCCTATCCCAGTGCCTGGCAGCTGGTAAGTGCTCAACAACTATTTGAAGTAGGGTCAAAGGAAGGGATAAGAGAAGGGAGAAAGGGAAGTAAAGAAAGTTTGCTGTGGCTGCTAAGAAAGTTAAAGCAGTTTTAGACTGCATTAACAGGGATTGAGTATCTTGAGAAGATCCACAGCAATGAAACTCCTGGAGGAGGAATAGTTGGAGGGGAGGGGCTTCCCATGGCCCCAAGCCTGCCTCATCCTCCCTCTATGTATCAGGACACAGGTTGTCACTAGATCCCATGCTGGTGAGGAGAGCAACTAGTGGTCTCATTTTACCCTGCAAATGGTTAACACATTCAGTTGTGGGAGAAAGATGTGGCAGTCTGCTTCCATAAAGATTACAGCCTTGGAAACCCTGTGGGGCAGTTCTACTCTCACTATGAGTCGGAATCCACTCGATGGCAATGGGTTTGGTTTGCTAACTGAAAGGTGGGCTGTTTGAGTCCATTCAGAGGTGACACAGAAACAAGGCCTGGAGATCTACTTCCAAAAAATCAGCCATTGAAAACCCTACTCTGACATACATAGGGTTGCCATGAGTCAGAATGGACTCCACGGCAAATGGTTTGTTTGTTTGTTTTTGTTTTGAAATACCCAAGTAGAGATGTTATGCCAAGTAGGTAATTGGATGTAAATGTTTGGAACTCAGAGGGGAGGTCTGGGCTGAAGAAATACATTTGAGAGTTATTTGTATGTAAGTAGTAATTGTAGTAGTGGTCCTTGATGGATTGATTCTCTCAAGGAGTGAGTATAGATTGAGAAGAAGTCCCTGGGTGGTGCAAACGGTTAATGAAATGTTGGCAGTTCAAGTCCACCCAGAGGTGCTTCAGAAGAAAAGCCTGGTGATCTACTTCTGAAAGATCACAGCCATTGAAAACCCTATGGAGCACAGTTCTGTTCTGACACACATGGGGTCGCCATGAGTCGGAGTGACTCAAATGGCAACTAGTTGAAGGTTGTTTTGTTGTTGCTCTAAACACAACTAAAATGCTACATTTTAAGAGAGAAATCAAAAAATTAAAGTTTACTCAGAGGACAGTGCTCAGAAACCAAAGAATCATCCTAGACTTCTCCTTCATGACCCACATCTTTTGTTGTTGGGTGCCATCAAGTCGATTCCGACTCATAGGGACCCTGTATGACAGAGTAGAACTGTCCCATTGAGTTTTTTAGGCTGTAATCTGTATGGGAGCAAATTATCAGGTCTTTTCTTCCATGGAGCCGGTGATGGGTTAGAACTACTCACCTTTTGGTTAGCAGCCAAGTGCTTAACCATTGCGCCCAGGGCTCCTTGACTCACATCTACTGTGGAAAATTCTACCTTTTCCCTTTCATTACAACTGAAACCTGGATTATTACAATAGCATCCTCTCTGCTCTTCCTGACTCCATTCTAGCCCCAAATCAGCAACATCCTCCTTACTAGAGCCAGAGTGCTCTTAAACAAAAGGCAAGTTTGCTGTCAAGTCAGTTTTCTGTTCAAAACTACTTACCGAAAGCTTACACTGTGAGTAATTCATCTGAAACCTTCCTCTTTCTCCTCCTCTTCCTCATCCTCCTCCACCTCCCCTCTATGGCTGTCACCCCCACCCCCTATTCCTCTCATAATAAGATGTAGCCATTCTCTGCCTCTCCCCACTGTCAAGTGACCCTTCTCTGGAAAAATAACATTTCCTGGGCTTTCTTCACTGACTTTCATTCATCTTTGCTGCCTGGGCATGACAAAACTTCTCATTAAAAGCCCCGGATGGGAGTGACCTACCCACCTCAACCCCCACAACC
>NW_004444157.1:834592-859224 GCF_000243295.1 Trichechus manatus latirostris
TGCAGGTGGAGGGAGGACCAGCACAGGTGGAAGGAGGACTGGTGCAGGTGGAGGGAGGACCAGTGCAGGTAGAGGGCTGTTTCCACACCCTTTAGCCTGGCACAGTAAGGCCCTCTGAGATATGGATGCTGGTGGCTTCCACTTGTTTAATGAACTCTGACTGCACCACCCAGGTTTTTCAGTGTGTAGCACTCAGGCCACAGATGTCAGAGTCACCTAGGAAAACGTGATGGAATGTACATTCCTGGGCTGCACCTCCCCCCAGAGATTTTTATTTAAGCAGGTCAGGGGCCAGGACTCTAGAATTTGCATTTTTAATGAGTCTCCCAAGTGATTCTGATATGAGTGGTCAGCTGCTCTGTGGACCATTCTTGGAAAGCATTGGCAGAATAAAGTCTAAAAGTCATAGTATAACTTGCATGGCACTCATCTTTTCCTGCCTATTGTTACAGCCTTCTAACTGGTCACTTGCTTCTAGGCTTCTTACCGTTACTCCCACCACAATTGCATCCTCCACATCACTGACAGAATATTCATTTCATAACACAAATCTGAACATCCCACTCCTTTGCTTAAAATCCCTTCTTCCTTTATTCCCTATTACTTTCCAAATAAAGTCCATATTCCTTAATAAGCATTTTCTGCTTCTGCTTAAAACTGCTACTACTCCTGCCCACCTCCCAGTTACCGTTTTCATCCTTGTACTTAGCACAGTGCCTGGTGCAGGGTAAACACTCGACAAATGTTCAATGACTAGGATAATGAAAGGCTTAAATATGTCATATGAAGAATCACTGAAGGACCTGGGGATATTTCAAGTCATGAAAATAGTATCTATTGAAATTAAGCTATCTTCAGCTATTGGAAGGGCTGTGTCATGTAGAAGAATGATTAAACCTGTTTTGAGTGGCTCTAGGGTCAATCAGTTGAAGTCACAAGAAGTCAGAATTTGACTCAATATAAGGAAGCATGTTCTACCAGTTAGAGCTTTTCAAAGACAGAATAACCTGTACTGGAAAATGGTAAGTTCCCCATCGCCTGAGGTATTCTAGCAGTGGGTCTATGACTACTGTCAGGCATTTTAGTAACAGTACTCAAGTATAGGGTAGAATTTGGAAGAAATAACCTACCATTTTTTAAATCGTAGGATTCTGTGGGGGAAATAAAGGTGAAGGGGGATAGGACTTCTCAAAACGGCCGAGGTCACCAAAACAAGGCAAGTCTGAGAAACTGTCACAGACAAGAGGAGCTTAACTCCTTAACACGACAACGAAATCTAATACGGTCTACATGTCGTGAGGTTGGTAACCAATGTCACAAAACAACAGGTGTACTAATCATTTATTGAGAAGCAAGTTTGTTCTGTAAACCTTCATCTAAAGTACAATTAAAAAAAGAAAAAAAAATCTAATATGGTGTCCAGGATGGGGTCCTGGAACAGAAAAAGAACATTAGGTAAAAACTAAGAAAATCTGAATAAAGTATGGACTTTAGTTAATAATAATAATAAGGTGAAGGGGGAAGGAAAGAAAATGAACTCTCCTTTACCTAGGGAAAAAGAGTATTGTGGTTAATCGTTACCATACACACCACACATGGAATGACTATTTTCCGTACTATAGAATACACCAAATAGCAGTACCCTTATTCTTTCTCTGATGATACAGAAAGTGATGTGGGCTCTTGCAATGTCTATGGGTCATCATTACAAACATTAATTCTCATTGTAATATTGAAGTGTGGAAATGCCAGTTAAGAAAGATCTCTGCCAGAATATAAGATAAACCAGCTTTTACTACTGTAACTAAAGAATTATTCTAGAAAAAAAATGTAACAATAAAGAAGTGCATTATGGAGAGGGACAGTGACTCTCCCGCTCAGTTAATGGTTTGCATGGGGACAAATAGCCATGGCAATCTAAAGAATAATACTATAGATCAGAGGGCTAATAACAAAAGCTAACAGCTGCTACACAGTCATCAACTAAACAGCAGTTTCCACAACTGATTGCCAATAAGTTATTTGTCTTACTCATCTCTAAATAAAAGAAACAAGGAGAATGTGGCACTGAGAAACAGGATCTTGGTGAGTCTTCCTGTCAGGTATCTGCTATTTCTTTCCTCGTTTTGTTTAGTGGGGACACTGAGATTCTAGTCATTTGTATAATCTTAAATCAGACTTTTAAAGAGTTGTGATACTAAAAGAAAGCAACAGTTTTGATATCAACAACAATTTTCAGTAGTTTTACTTATTCAATAAGGCAAAGGCTATTGGGGAGGCATACCTTCTCAGTAGTTCCTAGGGTTATTTCCTTAAGAGGAATAATAAGGACATGACTGGCTCTGAGGAAATTCCTCCCAGACAAGAGCTGCTTCCTAGTCTTTGCTTCTGCCCCTTCCACTATCTGAAGGCTAAACCCTGTTCCGATTAGAGCCTTACCCTTGCTTTCTTCGCCTCTCCGGTTTCATTTCCTCCCCATCCCTATCTCTTCTGCATCTCTCCAATTACATTGGCTCCAGACAGTGAGTGAGCTGAAAACTGTACTGGATTTGGAAGCAGAAGATGAGGGTTCTAAGGCCTGGTCTGTCACTGACTGGTTATATGGTCTTCAGGAATTTGCTTAACTTCTCAGTTCCTCGGTTTTCTTAATCTATAAAGAGGGGGGATTGGACTATATTACCTTAGAGCCTATTCCAACATTTGACCTAAAGTGGGACACACATCACCACACTTTGTGCGACTCATTCCTAAACTGCAATCATCTCCCCTTTTTTCAAAATTCCCCTAAGACTTGTTGTTTTTTTTTAAATAGAGGACTTTGCATCTATTAAACACTACAATCCTTTGCCAACTATGTCACAAGAGCTTATGTTTGTGAAGTTCTTTTTTAATAATTTTAACCTCTGAGCACACTTAAAATTCAACATGAATAATACAGTAAGAGTCAAGAGGATGGAAAAACATCTACTCCGGAATCTATTAAGTTTTATTCTTAATGTGCAATAAATATACTAATACTAGACGGGGAGTAACAGATCAAAATCTTGAAGGAAAGAAAGGATGTATTTCTTATTTACTCTGCCAAGCACGTTGCTAGGCACTTATGCACATTATTTCTGGTAATTCTCACAACAACTCTGAAAGGAAGAAATCATTGTCTCACTTATACAAGCTGAAGAAACTGAGGCTCAGCAAGGTTACACAACTAGCCTATGGTAACAACACATCCATTTTGTAGCGAGACTGGGATCTGAATCCAGGAGATGAAAATACATGTGTTTACAACCCTATGAATATACTAAATATCACTGACCTGTACATTTAAAAATGGCTGATTTTATGTGATATGAATTTTACCTCAATAAAAAAGGCAAAAGAAATTTTTAATTAAGAAAATGTATGTTTCACTGTTTGCGTCAATTTAACTAAATCTCAATATGGCAAACTGGAAATGGCCTAGAAGACAGCTTTCTAATAGCTAGCTCTGTGACCTTGAACAAGTCGCTTAGCACCTGCAGACTTCAGGTTTCCCATATACAAAATAAGGGAAGAGTGGAGCAGATGGATGATTTCCAGCCCCCTCCCCTCCCACCTCCCCTACTTCGCTTCTGACGGTCTGTAGTCTGAGTTTGGTCTATGGCAGAACACTAACTGGTCTTCATTTCCCCCTTGTGGGTGAAAGCTGAACTGTTAGTATGACTTCAAAATAATGTTACTGTGACTTCAGAATAGTCTGTTCAATTAAAAAAAAAAAAAAAAATTACCGAAAACAACAGCAACAACAATAAAAAACCCAAATCAAACCAGCCATTTGACATCATGCAGATAAAATAAAAGAAAATAAATGGATGAATACTTTGCTTTCTACCAATTCTTCTATGATATTGACACAAACTTAAACTCATAACCTTTCTAAACAAAAATAACTACATATGGTCTTAAATGTGATCAAAAACAAAGGACAGATCAAATAGACATTTCTCTCTCCCCGACTCACTCTAGTTTTCTATTTTTTCAGAACTGACCCTTTCAAGAATCTGTCAGTATGTAAAAAAAATACCATAAACAAAATGAAAAGGCAAGAGATGTGGGGTGGGAGGGAGGAGAAAACCAGCAATATGGATAAAATCAAAAGTTAGCGTCTATAATATAAAAAAGAGTTCCTAGATATCAAGAAGATATCAATGTTCCCCACCCCAAATGGGCTAAGAATCAGAATGGGCTATTTGCACAGAAAGAAATAAAAATGGTTAATAAATATATGAATTATTTGCTCTCAATTAAAACATTAAAGAAAAGCAATCAAAACACGAGATCATTTTTCTTCTATCAAATTGGGCAAATGTGGTTAAAAAGGAAGATAATATTCCATATGGATGAGTGTTTGGAAAAATTGGCCTCCTCTTAATCTACTGGTGTTGATGTAATTTGGGACAACTTTCTAGAGGACAGTTCCCCAATATATATTAAAAGCCATAAAAATATTCATACTTTTCAGCCCAGAAATTTCACTTATAGAAAATAAATCGAGATGTGAATTAAGATTAATATTAGGGACCTTCACTGCTGCTTTATTTTGTAGAAGGAGACAGTTGGAAAAAATATGTCTCGCAGTAAGAGTTTGATGGTGAATCCTTGAATGGAATGTTTTACAAGTATTAAATGTGATCCTTAGTAAAATATATATATATATATAAAACTTAGAAAAACGTTCACTGTGTAGGGTCACTATGAGTTGGCATCGACTTGATGGATAGTTTTTTTTTTTTGGTTTATGTCTTAAGTGAAAAAAGAAGATTGCAATCCATGTGTGCAGTATGACATCAATTTTCTTTATACATAAACACATTGAAAAACACACTAAAAAGTTAAAATCTGGTTATCTCAGGACACTAGGATAACAGATGACTTTTATTTTCTTCATCTTGCTTTTCTGTTTCTTTTGTTCCCTAGTTTTCCTACCATCTTTTTTATCATTACTTGTGTAATCATAGAAAAAAAAACACAAATGTTTAGTGTTTACTGATGATTCTAAACTCTCTAGCTGGGAACAAATGGAAAAAGAAAAGATTCAAAGGCTATCAACACCTGTTCATCTATCAGCAGAGTCTACGTTGAGCAATATATTACAGGACACATCTTTGGGTATGTTGTTTCTAAGGCAACAAAGAGTAATGTAAGGGAAAAGAGAAAATAGGAGCCTGCCTCTTGCTTCCTCAAGAATGCACCACAGGAAGGCATGCTTTGTATTTTTACTTTAATCAGTACAGCTCATGCTGAATTAAGAGCTATTTCTCTCATTAAGGCAGCGTTTTCTAATTCCTTTGTATCAATCAGTCAATCAATCGAGTAGAAGAAGCGCAGCTTGGCATGTCTGGTTAAAATTCAGGAGTGCTGGTGACACTCATTACACATTTACCTGTAATTTTATAGAGCATGACAGGAACTGATGGATTACTCACATGCTTGCACACACAAAACCCACCATTTAAAAAGACACTTCTATGGCTGAACGATAAGTCTCTATGTTATCTTGGAGAAGACAAAGTGATTTATAAAGACACAGAGAGGACTGCAGCAGTTCCTATATGTCTAAAGGTGACAACTCCTTCACATCTTGAGCTGTAAAGACTCTTATTCTCACTGGGAAAACATTAAGTAACCCCCACCCCCTAAAAAACCCATATGTACTGCCGCCAGAAAAAATCGCAGATCCTTCCTCACCAGTTTTTGCAAGCATATCAATAAGGGGACATTTAATAGCCTTGTTTTCATTCTGTAAACATGTCTAGTTTCTATTACCTCTCTTAAAGAAAAAGGAGTAAAGAATGAGGACTCTATTGGTAATGGTAACTTGAGGAAATTAAAGAGGCCAGTTTGGAAAAAGGGAACATTAGTGAATACCCTAAACCGTACACATATATTAGCATTTTATTAAAAGGTGTGTCACGGTTTACCTGCCTTAAAATTAAGTGTAAGAAAAGCACTCCACCGTCAGGAATCCCTACTCTTCATAGCAAAGGGAGGAAAAAGTGTAGTGATTATCTGGATCACTAAGGTAAAAAAAAAAAAAAAAAAAGCTACAGTTAGAACTACTTTAGGTAATTCAAATGAAAGCAGAGATGTCCACCCCAACTCTCTCCTGAAATTACTCAAACCAGTGCCTCAATTTCCCAGTATGTTTTAAAAATTCAACTACAGAATTGAACAGAAACCATCTAGGCCACACCCTCCATTTTCTGGAAGGACCACAACCAAACTGTTTTAAAAAAATGAGAATCTAAACTATTTCTCAAGACATCAAGAGAAGGAGATTTCCTGGTGGGAGATGAATTAGACAGAACAACAGCAAAGGCAGAAAGCTAGTTTTCTGCTGTTAAAGTATCAGTTTGGGATAAGGAAATTCTTTTTAAGAGGCTTATAAATCTTTGACCTCCTACAGCCTAAGAGTTGCATAATTATAGCCTAATCAGAAGGACTTGGGGCCCTGTATTTGAAATATAGTCCGATAATGTGTTAAATGATAATCTTCAGAGATAGAAATGTTACACGTGACAAAAATCTGGGTTGTTTTCCTGCGATTTCAAGTGCCCAAAGTTCCAAGAGGGGAAAATAGAGGGAGGCTCAATCTGTGGCAGATGGAATCAAGGTAATGAACTTACGTTCTGTGGAGAGACTTGTGGGCACAGTTTAAAAGTCACCATTATGTATATCCAAGTCATTCTAGGATAATGCAAGTATCTTTAAAATCCAATGTGTGAGGAGCAAGAGAACAGACTATTTAACAAAATTATCCTGTTTTCTGATCTGTTTCACCCATATTTTCATGTTTTCCTAAGCTATGAACAATTCACTAGTCAAGAAAATAAAAGGAATATGTATATTCTTTTTATTTTTTTGTGGTGGTTTAATATTTTGTTTTAAATTATAATAAAGAAATAATGTGGAGAGTCAAAATCCCAATACTCTTCATGCATAAAAGAAAAGGATCCTTCCCACCCTGATCTTTTGAGTTTGCTTTCCAATCAGTAGTTTCTGTCTTGATTGCTAGGTAGTGGCTGCCTGGAGTGCCACTCGAAAAATAATCCCAAGGCCACATCCAGCACAGCTAGAAACAGTACCTGATTGATAAGTATTGTCTCTCACACCCAATAGCTGCTCAAAAGGAGAAAAGGAGGAAAAGATGCACAGACATTGAATACCAGTTATTCAAAATGCACTTTTTATTCACTTTAACACAGATGATTTTTAACAGTTGAAACAAAATATCTGATACACAAGTTTGAGATTTTTAGCAGCACCTGCAACAAGAGGATTGTGGTATACCTCAGAATAAAGAAGAGATGGCTGAGGCAGGCACAAATTAACCTGAAATTCATCAATCCACTGAAGACATGTGGAATCAGAGGCCCCCTGAATGTTAGCCCAATGCATGAAAATAAATCTTCTGTATGATGTTTAAATGGACCATTGAAAAACAGAATATAGTTCTAATTAGAAATATCTCATTCAAAAAATCTAGCGTTCCTTTAAAAAAAACACCCACTGAAAACATTGCAGTGCACATTCTAGGGTACGCAGTCAATTCTAAACCTATATGCACAGTTCCTGGTGCTCACAGATTTCAGCCTTTGGTGTTTTGTAATCTAACCCAAACTATACGTCAGCACCCCACTGGAGTGTTACTCACCAAAATGCCACTGTTTTTGTCACTTAATGTTCAGTGCTTTCGTTAAGATATTGTGGAGTGATCTGGCAGACAAAAAATTTGGTATGGCTAAGGGGAAAGGGGCTTCAGTTGACCTGCCAATAAAATTAACACTTGTCTTAGATGGACAGAAGGCCTATGAATGGGATACGCATGTGATGTTTTACTCTAATGACCACATGCTACTCTAATAGAGACAAGTACTTTTGTGAGTTGATGGAGGTCTTTATGAAGGCCTGAGATCTACAAATAGAAACTATTGTAAGCAGAGTGCAAGTAGAAAGAGAAGGCCTCAGGTCTCATGCACTTAAAAACAACTAGCATTTAACAGTTCTGACTACAGCAATGTACAGATTTTCACTGTAACATGATTGTAGCAAGATGATCATACAACTTGGAAACCAGTGTGGCTGGCTACAGGCATAGGCAGGATGGGGACCTCTATTAAGAGCTGTGGGGTCCCAGTTCTGGCTTTGACTTCTGGCATCAAAGTTAATTGGACAATGGGGTCAGGACTATATCTTAATTGGAAATAACTGGGTATCACTGGGTTGAAATACCTTCCTCCACTTGTCTATGTGGCCAGAAAGTCCCTAGCTCTTAAAGCACATAAGGTCCCACATGTAAGGCTGATTCCATATGCGGCTACAATGGAGAGTTCTAGGCTGTATTCCTGTGAAAAGCCCCACCCCCTCCCTGGCCTAGGTCTCTTTTGGGGGTCATTTCTAAATGTCCCTCACCACCTTGGGTTACTATTTTTATCATAGATGTTATAAAGTATAGATTAAAAGCTATGCAGGACAAACATCCACCAACAGGAACTAGACTGCATATTCATAATACAGTATATAACTGGCAGTCGTGGTAATCAAAAACTGACAAAACGTTTTTGCATTTTAACATGTTTTCTTTAGGATGTTTATATCAGGGCACATAAGAGTTACTCAGAGCTCGAGAATTTTTCCTGCCACAATACTAAGATCCCTTCCAGCTCTAAGTTAAAGGCTAATCACAGAATAGAGTGAGAATTTTTAAAGTCTCTCTCCATCGTCTTAGTTGTTATCTTTAGATCAAACTATAACATGGCACTGAAATGTAGTTTATAGAGTCATAGAACTTAGAGCTGGAAGGGATCTTAGACCAAACATCTAGCCAGTACAGAAATTCTTTTTATGGCATTTTAACAGATGGTCATCCAGCTTTTTCTTGAATATTTCCAATGGAGGTGAGCTCACGATTAAGGCAGTCCATTCTACTGTTGGACAACTGTAATTAGGAGAAAGTTCATTCTAACACTGGGTTAAAGTCTGCTCTCTTGTCACTTTTATTGTCCTAATTTGGCTGGCTGAACATACAGTGCAACATACAAGAAAGCTGTTCCTTCTTCTACAATAAATATTCAAGTTAAGGAACCTTGTGAAAAAAGCCCATTATTCCCCAATCTTTTCTGAAGCCTCCTCTGTGAGCCCAGCCCGGTGGTCCAAAGGACCATCTAAATTATGAGCAGAGAGCACTGCACCCAAAGCCATATACTAAGCATCACTGCTAAATTGATAAGAGGTTGTCAGAGAAGCAACATCTCTACGCAGCAAAAGTAGACTTACGAAGTAAAAGCAGACCAACCATTTATTTGCAAGTGGTTGGCATATTTAAGCGTAATTCATTCACTAGTACCCTGTCACTTCAAACACAAGGAGTATAATGAATTTCCAGTGTCATTAGTGTGTCTATTATTGAGGTGGTATTTTTTGAAAAGCTTCAAGAGGGAGCAAACAATCCATAAGGATTTAAACAAGGCAGTGTACATTATTAAACTTTTGCATTCCTAATCATTACAGCCTCTTTATAATTCAAGCTTCGGATATCCTTGTTTGCATTTGTATTTTTTATTGTAATACAGCCCAGAGTCTTATTTTTTTCCTTTTGGCAGAAATGTCAGAAACTGCTTGGCAATAGTCTGATGGTGACATTTGTTAGTTGGTTAATGGAACGCTTTAAGGGATGGCCATAGCTCTTTCTTTAACTCCTTCATGTGGCTGGGTTCTGGGTTTACATTGTGATTTGAAAAATATTTAAATCTCTCAGGACTAAAGCTTTCTGAAATGTCCTGATGCACACAGAAGGGGAAATAGCAGAAATCACACAAAATGCACTTGGCTTGGTAAAGCTTTTTTTTTTTTTAATCGTTCTACAACTTCTATTCGAAAGGCCCTGATTCACAATCACAACCTTGTCTCTTACCCTTTTGTGTGTGTGTGCACCCTCCGAGGGGCACGGTTATTCTTACACTACCAACTGACCAATTTAGGGCACACTTTTAAAAGGCTCCCTACTTTTAACAACATGAAGATCCTGCTTTGGAGCCACTGTTCAAGTCTATGGTATGACCTAACATGCAATGCTCCAGCTGTTCCTCTACAGCCAACACCTGCCTGACAGCTTCTTCAAAGGCCACTGTCACATTAGTATCATCTTTGGCACTTGTTTCTAGATAAGGGTAATCCCCATTCTCCATGCACCAGGCTTGCGCCTCCTCAGTAGTCACTTGCCTATCCTCTTTGTCTACCTTGTTACCCAGAACTACAAAGGGGAAGTGCTCAGGGTCCTTCACATCTGCATAGTAGATGAATTCTTTCTGCCAGTTGCCGAGGTTCTCGAAGCTCTGCCGGTCATCCACACTGAAGGTCAAGAGGCAGCAGTCTGCTCCCCTGTAGAAGGGCGTCCTAAGGCTCTTGAAACGTTCCTGCCCTGCAGTGTCCCAGATCTGGAGGGTTACAAAGCGTCCATCTACTTCCAGATCGCGGTTTAAAAACTCTACCCCTATGGTGTGAAAAGCTTGGGAGTCAAATTTATTGGTTACATAACGGTTCATAAGGGAGCTTTTCCCAACTCCACCATCACCCAAGAGAATGACCTTTAAGAGCAGGGATTTCCCACTCATTGTTGCAGTACCAGACGGGGAGGAGTTTGTAACCAAGAGAACCTGAAAATAAAAGAAAAAGTAGGAGGGAAAACGGTTAAACCTAAAACTGAAATCAACTTCGTAGCAAATTTCTCTGAATTATAAGAGGGCTTCTAATTTAACTTCTCTTGATTCATGCTCATTGATTGGTACAGTACAGCAGAAGGAATAAAACTTTTTGCACAAGGGAGAAAAAGGTTTTGCTTTTTTGAGGTCTCTTGCCTGTGCCAGGAAAATGGCTGAATGCCATAGGTAAACGGACTAGCAGATGGTGCTGTAATTTGGTTCAGTTCTGACCCTATTCTAGGGGTGAAAGCCTAGAACGGGAATGCCACTTGAATGGGTATCCATATTAGCTTCTGGTTTGAACAGTTCCAAACAAGAGGCAAATTGTATGGAAATGATTTGGGGTTTCAAGTCCTCTCCTAAATGGACCCAGGAATTACTGAGGACAGAAAACTGCATGAGCTGGATTCTTGATTCTGTCAGTAGAGACCAAGACCACAATTAGGCTGGATTCCAGAATCCGGAGGGATAAAAAGGTCAAGTTTCTCTAGGCATTTGACCCATTATACTTTCATTGATATAGGACAGCCTTATAAGTAAAGAATCTTCCATAATCTTTTCTTCATGGAATAATGGCGCTTAAGTTGATGACAGTTAACTGCTACCAATGTAACAGCTATTATCAAGGAAGAAAATCTTGAATAACTTATTAATTTTGAGATTTAGGTTCTAATTCCATAATAGCAATATATGAAAACATACTGTAAACTCTAAAGTGCTAATAATTATACAGCACCCTTCTTGTTACCTCCATAGCATGTCTACACATGGAATGCCTACAGTGTATCTTAAAATAAAAAGATCAGATGTTTACCGAGCAACTACCTTGTGTGAGATTTCTGTTAAGTACTTTCACACTAGGTCCACTGTGGGAACTCAACAATGATTATTTATGCAAGAGACCCAGAGGGATGAAAAGGTAATCATTAATGAAAGGAGCCCATGAAAAAGTGCTTCTGAGGCACACATATTTGTAAAAGAATTTTTTAAAACCCAGTAGGACTTAAAGTAAGGAGCCCTGGTGGTGCAATGGTTAAGCGCTCGGCCGCTAACCAAAAGGCTGGCAGTTTGAACCCTCTCAGTGGCTCCCCAGGAGAAAAACCTGGTGATCTGCTTCCGTAAAGATTACAACCTAGGAAACCCTATGGGGCAGTTCTACTCTACCCGAGGTCGCTATGAGTTGATTTAGACTTGATGGCACCTAACAACAACAGGCCTTAAAATAATTCTGGTGTGTACATGTACTTAGTATAATTTTTTTCTACTTACTCATTTTTAAGAGGGTAAATGAAAAAAATATATATAAAAATTTATAGTTTATCCCCATGAAATACCTACCTAGTTAGGTCTTTATCACAATTTTAGTCTTTTCTTTTTCCTGTTGTTTTATTCTTTCTTTTTAGGGTTCTAAAAGACAGATTGTGAAACGTTATTTTAAAATATACGTAATAAAACAAAGCTAAGGCTACATATGTATATATATAGATATAGATACACACAAATACACTCAAGTCAGAAAAGAAAACAGAGGAACCTCAACTTACATACAGAGGATGCTTTTCACAAACATACTTAAGAGTTCAAAATGCTACAAATGCCTAACATGGGCAAAAGAATTCTATTGCAAGAACTTTAACTTATCCTAACTTGAGTGTACTTTATACAGTTTTTAAATTTTATATTGTCTCTCCATTGAAAAAATCAAAGAAAATAGTTGATAATAAATCAAAGAAAATAGTTGATATTCTCAATAGATGATATTCACGAAAGGGAAAGCATAGAGGAATCTAAGGTATGTTGAAGTCCTAAACCAGAGATGAAACTCCTTCCTTTTATACCTATCCAAGTTCCTATCTCCAAGAAAGGTATTAGGGCACTCATCAGTCTGCCTCAAGGCTGTCTCTGCAATTGATTCCACAAGATCAGAGAAGAAAAATTATGATTGGGGACTCCTTGTTTACACATATATTCTCTCTGCTAATTATTTTACTTATTAATTTAGGTCATCTGTCTTTAATGCAGGCTTTAGTGTTCAGCTGGATTTATTAAATTTACTAAATTTAGACACATCTTCATTTAATATTAGACTTAATTATGGCAAGGGTCTTATTGAAGAAGCATCAAGAGTACTAAAAGGAAAAATAGTTTCTAGATCTGTCGAGTGTTCTTTCCCGTTAAAGAATAAAGAAACTTAAAAAAAAATCTCTGCTGCATAACAATCTCATGTTAAATTTTGTCAGATATAAAGCATATAATAAGAGACTCATTCGAGAGCTAAATCAGTAATTATGACTTTAAATATATTGATAGGTTTTATCCTCCTTCTTGGTCTATATCTACTCCACAGAATTTTCAAGTTTCCTATTACTCCAGCTTTGTGTTCTCTTTTTTTGTCAAATTGCTGTCTTTGGAAATAGCTCAAGTAAACAAACATTTCTTTAGATGGAGATGAAACAAGTGTTAGCACACTTCTTTATTTTTTTTATACTGGTGTGTGGGATAATTTTACAGAGCCGAACTCTTGAACTCTCCCTTAAAAAAGTAACAAAAGGAAGTATAAACTTGGGCACAGTACTGATGGTTAGTATTAAGGGCCCGTGCCAAATGAGCTTCTTTAAGTTTCCAGCAAACAGGTGTTTGCATCATTAAACGACTCACTAACCCTATTTTCCCAGCTGTGGATCAACTCAAGAGACGGGTCAAGGACTGAGTGAATATGGAAACCAAATGCTCAGCTCCAGGAATAATGATGTAGTATTAATAACTAACTGAGATAATGCTGCAGTTGCTCGTGCAATCCTTATTTGGTCATGTGCACGCATAACTTCTGGATACACAGACTCTATACCAGGGAAAAGGGAGGAAGAGCAATGTGCTTTAGTGTCAAGAGCTCTGGGCTGGCAGCAATCAGGACACCAGGGTCTTCATCACTGCGACACCATTCATTTATTTTATGAACTTGGGCAGGTCATTTAATCTTTTTGTATTTCAATATCTTCCAATATAAAAATACAGCTGATAATACCTATTCTATTTAACTCCTAGGATTTAGAGGAAGAAGAATAATTTAAGAAGTTTGCAAAGATTTGTAAGCATTTCTTGAAAAACCTGGTTTGAGATTTTTATTCCTCTCGTTCTTACACGTCCTTTCATTCATGGGTGCAGGCCTTGTGACCCTGTATTAACCCTGCTCAGAAAGGGCCTGCCAGTGAGAGGATAACAATTCTTCCATTTCTTTCTTCAATATCTGAGAATGCCTTGCTCCCCAACAATCTTGAGCATCTGGATATGGCACAGAATCTCAGTGTTGGAGGGACCTTAAGGGTTGTCTGGTCCAATCCTGTTACTGATGCTTGAGCATACATGTGAGTGCCTACTGTGTGCTGTGTCCTCACTGAGAAGACCCTCCACTCTCCTCTGCTGTCTCTAACTCCCATTTGTTTTGCTAGAGGTAGAAATGAATACAGTCTAGGCTTGTCTCCTTGCCTCCAGTCACTAAATCCTGCTGATTTTTGCTCTGCATATCCTTTTCTAGTCCTCTGCTATCATCCTCATCTTGGCCCACATCTCCTCACATCTAGTCTATTGTGAAAGCTTCCTAGCTGTTCTCTCTCGGCCTCTGGTCTCTCTCCACCCAATCTAATTTGCAAAACTTCACTACTTGAACACTCACTGGGTGTAGACACTGTTGGAAATACATAAGTGTTTAAGACAAGGTCTTTCCTTTAAGTAGTTTAGAGACCAACATATAAGCTTAAGCTCTCATGGTTTACAGTTGAAATCGTATCATTATACTGTCTTATTTTGTTAGCAATCTTTTTCTAAGTCTGTCTTTCCTACACAACCGGATTTTAAATTCCTGGATAGTAAGGTCCCTGTTTGTATACGTCTTTGAAGCCCCGTGGCATGCAGCACCAGGGTCCTCCATAGAGACAATCAATAAATATTTGTTGATGAATTGACTGATTAGGTAGGTGCCTGGAATTAATGCCTTCGAATTGGTGCCAAGGTACAATAGATCCACAGTTCTATAATATGTCCAAATACTATTATTTATAAGGTGACTAAAGAGCAAAAGGTTACAGACTTATCTGGATCATTTTCCAGATGGTACTTAACAGGAATGCCACCTGTTGAAAGTTAGTGGAAATACTCCGGTTTCACTCCCCTTACCTTTAATTTTTTAAAAAAATATACATTCTTCCATTAGCACTGAAAAACAAGAGCAAACTAATTACCTGCACTTTGTTTTCAGTAGGTGCTGGCATCCCCACTATCATTCATCATCTTTGAAAATGAGTATGATGTCCTTTAGGACATACTTAAATTAAAAAGAACTAGCACAGTATAAAAGCAAATAAAACTATTTTTTTCCTTTCCCAGAATATGCTAAATTTAAGCCAAACCTTATACAAGGTAGCATGAAGCAGGCAAAGGAATTCTTAATAACCCTAAATACACTTAATAGGAAAGTCAAATCCTTTATGCATATTGTATGGGTCCTATATCAAGTTAAGATTTGGACCGAAATGCTTATTCTGATTTTGGTCCGATTCAGAGGAAGAGATGGCTTTAACTGACTCAAATATCCTAGAGATGCCTTTTCTCGTTCCTATCTCTCTCCCAAATAGATTAACAAACATTTTCTAAGGATCGTTTATTCACTTTTCTTTTTTCCAATTAGGGTTCTCAGTCTTGGTCAGTAAAGTGAATTAAGAATTCACATAACCAGTGCTCCCCATCTTTCTTTGTTCTTCAACACATATGAAACCTTCTGAATCTGCTCTGCCTGCACCCACATAAGCTGATTAAAATCATTGTATTTGGTTGGAGGATGCTGGGAGTGGGGGTGCGGAAAGAGGCAGTACCATGAAAAGAAAGAGGTTGAGTCTTTGAAAATAGTACATTTTAGTGTGATGATGGAAAGAAGAGAGACAGAAAAGAAAATTGGTAACATCAGTTTGGTTGCTATGGGTGGAATGATGCTCAAAATCAGTAGTACAGGTTGAGAGCAAGTCTTGAGAGGGATGAGTACTGCAGGAGTGGATGGGAGAAGAGCAGTAGGGCTAGTCAGTGGGTGAGAGTGGCCCTGGTGGCAGTCCGCACAGAGGAGGAACCACTGGTGGAGCTGTTGGGAAAGCCCATCTTGTGGTGACACACTGGTTGGGCTCATTCAACTCACTGCTGAATGCTGGCACAATATTTGGAAACACTACACTGGAGAACTGGGTGGGGCTTTCTTCAGTCTATTTAAAAATTAACACAAATAAGAAATGACTGTACCTTTGAGATGCTCTAACTTAAGTGGTGTAGGTTGTTTCCAATACAACCTGATGTTTGATGGCTGGGAGGGTTAGTGTCAGGGAAGCCCTCTGACGCACTGGATTCTAACAAGTTAATAGCCACATCCATGCTATGAGTCCAAATCCCACAGCTGTCATGCCACTGGAACGATATACCCACATCTATGCCCACCTTTATATACTATATGCAACTTGAAGGGTCCAATGTGGAATTTCACTTCTAACCCTTCACTCCTCAGAACAACAGCTCTAAGCCTATGAGCCCAATGGCACGCTAGACAGCAAATTGACACTGCTCCCAGGCCACTTCTTCCTTGGGAGACTACCTGAAGACAAACAGGTAGATAAGGTTTGGATGACATTAGGCTAGGAGGGCACAGGAAAGAGAAGCTTTCTGAGGAGACCAGGAATGCTGGCATCTCTGTGACAGGGGCACTGTTACCACAGGGGACCTAGAAAGTGAGATGCTATCCACAAACCCAACTACCTCGGACCCACTGCACCCCCAGCTCTTAGAGCGAGTCGGCTGTCGCGCATGCGCACTGAGCCACACCCGCTCCCCACGGAGCCCTGCGCCTCTCTGCCCGGCTTTGGCAGCTGCTCTGGATTACTCAGCAACGCCCCCCTTTACCATCACCTACCCCCACAACCCAGATCCAACCTCGGCAGCGCCTAGGCCCGTTTCTCAAGGTGCAAGTGGCCCCGGGGGCCACCTAGAGCTCCCCTTCTCCCTCTTCCCACAGGCCCCCCCACCGCTCGGCCTCCTGGGTCCGCCGGCCCCTTGCCCCTCTCCCTGCCCGCGCACAGGCACCTTACCCAATAGAATGGGAGAGAGACAGGAAAGGGCTGCGGGTGCCAGGTAGGTCGGCTCTGCGTACCTGGGATCCGGTTCCTCTGCGACACCGTCACAGCTCCCGCTGCCGCCTCGTCCTCAACGGGGCAGCAAGTGCAGCTTGGACCTCGGTGGCCTGACAGCTGCCGCTCGCGCCCGCCGCTGCCGCTGCCGCCGCGCAGCGTCTCGCGCCCGCGCCCGCCAGAGGAGGGGGCGGGGCCCGCGCCGCCTCCTCGTGCCCCTTTCTTGGCGCCGGGGACCCCGTGTCGCCCCCTCCTGCCCTTCCACGTCGAGGGCGCTCCCTGGCTCCCTCACTCTTCTTTCGCTCTGCGTGTCCAACCCTGGTCTCCCTTGTCCTCCTCCCATCTCCTAGTCGGTTAGGAGGCACAGTGACAATGGAGCGTCAAATATTGTTCTCCCATGTAGCTCCTCTGCAGTCTGGGGCCTGCCCTCAGCCAGGGCTGGCCACAGCTCTCTTTACTGCAATTATCCTCTGACCTGCCTCTTTCACCCTACCTCTAGACCCTATACTTTTGCCAAGGGGGATAGCACACACACCCTCTTGTTTTGAATAACTCAGGAAAATACATGATCACAACACATTACCAGGCCTTCTAGAAGACTACTGCTCATAATGTTCTCATAGCAATTCAAATGGAAATGTTCACATCTGTAGCTCAGGCATGGAAGACATACTGCCCTTTACCCTGACCGGTTACTGTTCTAGAGGGCTACCCGTAAAAAAAAAAAAAAAACCGTTGCCATCCAGTCAATTCCAACTCACAGCAACCTGATAGGACAGAGTAGAACTGCCCCATAGGGTTTCCAGGGAGCAACGACCTTTTGGTTAGCAGCTGTAGCTCTTAACAACTGCGCCACCAGGACTCCTACAGGGAGCGTTATCCAAGCTTCCTGGAATTGTTGTGCTGGAGTAGAATTCAGGATTTTCCAATTGTGCCTAGCCTCCCAGCCAGTCCCTTCTTGTTGCCTCCTGTGGCTCTCTGGTACCTCCACCTGGTTTGTGATTCTTTCCTGGAATCAGAGGAAGAGGCAGCTCCTGGGGTCGTTTGGCCTGCACTTCATCTCTCTTTCAGGCAGATTCATCTCTGAAGCTTCTCCCAGGTCTGAAAACCTGTGCCTGTGTAGTACTGCCCTCACTCAGCATGTGCCCCCTAGGGGCCCTCACACCTGCCCTCCCTTCTTCTAGGCCACTCTCCCTCTATCTCTTCGCAAGTCAGCTACTCAATCACACCCTCAGGCCCCAGCTTAAATGTCACTTCCTCAGGGTAACCTTTCCCCATACCCCCAGAATAGAGAATGTGCCCCAACTTATTCTCTCGTAGCTTTCTATTACCTGTTGTACTTTTCTTTTATAACACTTATCCATTTATGATTATATATTTAAATGTATGATTATCGTGCTTGGTAAAGTAGAGGGTCAGCAAAAAAAGAGGAAAACCCTCAACAGGATGGATTGACACAGTGTCTTCAACAACGATTGTGAGGATGGCACAGGACCGGGCAGTGTTTCATTCTGTTGTTCACAGGGTCGCTAGGAGTCGGAGCTGACTCAACGGCACCTAACAACAACAAGATTATTTGCTTGACAGCTGTCTTCCCCACTAAACTATATTGCACTATCGCATCAAGGACTGTGACGGTTTTGGATCGCCATTATATTCTCAGAGCCTAGGGCAATGCCTGGAACATAAGACATGCTCAGAAAATATTTGTCGAATATGAATGAATGCTGTACCATCAATAATAATTGTTATTTTTAAATGAAATGAAACGATCTAACTGAATTCCTTGTGCTCCTATTTAAACCCACCCCATATCTCAGCCCCTACACTAAAACTCTCTTTCCTTATGGAGAAGAGATGCATACAATCCTCTAAATCAAGTTTTAACTTGCACATCCTTATCTGTAAGAAAAAGAAAACCTTTGAGCATGCACCTCATTATATGTATATGAGGAGCCTGTGTGGCACAAGTGGTTTGCGATAGGCTGCTAACCTAAAGGTTGGCAGTTTAAACCCGCCCAGTGGCTCCATGGAAGATTACAGCCCAGAAAACCCTATGGAGCAGTTCGACTCTGTAACACATGGGGTCACCATACGTATTTATAGATTACATAAATGTACTAATGTGTTTATATATGCTATCCACCATAAAAACACTCCAACATGGAAATTGAAAAAGAATGAGAAAACATCAGTATGTTGATGTTCCAATATTTTCTTTCTGCATCCCAATAAATTGTCTTGTGGACTGCTCTAAATAACAGTCCTTCATGTTAGAGTCTCTCATCTCTAGGTTTAATAATCTAGATGCTTTTTTCTTGGTCCTTTCTTCATAGATACAATTTTCCAACACTTCGATCATCTCTGAAAATCCTCCAAACTTATTTGCAAGTTTTAAGGGCCTTTGAATTTCTAGACTTGGATACTCAGTTCTGTAGTCAGGATCTTATAACTGCTGAAGGTATCACACATTTGAAGAACGTTGGAATCCTTGGGGGTAAGCAAAATCCTGTGTTAGCACAAAGACTCCTAACTGCAAATTCTATATTAAAAGTCTCTAGAGGCCACTTGAAAAACAACATCTGCCCAGAATAGCAGCAACATAACTACAACTAGTTGTGAGAGAACAGCACAACGTTTCAAAATAACAACTGTGGGTGATTTTGTGGCTCTCAAATGGGACTATTCCAAAAAAATCCATTACTGAGGTCTGTCAAACCACAACATGGTTCGTGAATAATGAAATAATAAAATATATTTGCAACACAGTTACACACACACATACACAGTTTTCTAACGAAAATAGAATCATAGTGTGGTCAGTAGATAGGAGGCTATAACTACACCAAGATTACCTTAAGATACTAGAGATAAGGTTACCTTCTGAGAATGACACACACAAATCAACATTCAATGAATGAGATTAATTATCTCCAAAAATCCCCAATCCTGAGTCAGTTTGAAATACATTGACCTGGGCTTCAAGAAGACATAAATAGAATGTGATTAATGTTAAAAAAAAAAAAAAAAAGCCTTATTCACGTTAGCAGGATACTTATGAACAGAAGCGTTCCAGGGTCAAATAAACTAATAAACATGGCATACTGTTTCCCTTCCTGGAGATTCACAATGTATATGGCACATTAAAAGGCTCTTGGAGTCCTTCAGAAAAGGAAACTGTTGTTTGTTTGTTTTTGTAAAACCCAACTTTTCCCAAACTTTTGTGACCTATTAACAGGACTATTGTACCTCAGAACCCAGTTTGGCAACTGCTGTCCTAATCAATTATACAAGGTCATAAAGTGGTAACAGAAAGACACTGGTTTGGCTTGAACATGGGTGGCAGTAGATGTCAACCTGCATGGCGATGCAGATTGATTTGTAGTGGCTTCCTGGAGAAGTGTACTGTGAAGGATATCAAGGCAAATGTCTGCCATAGACGAGGCGGTGTGTTTGCTATTCTTGGCCTAGAGTATTTATATGACAACTGTACAGTCCATATTTTCCAGGTAGTTCTGATTTCAAATATTTTGTTCTGTTGCCCCATATGTATAATGATACTTATCAGATACTTAACATCTGATTTTTGATTCAGAAAACATGGTAGTTACAGGTATATGAAAAGTAAACTGGGCAGTAAGAATTTGTCAATATTTATCCGTCATTGTCCAAAAGCAAGTCACTGTTTCTAGTGACACAACTATTTTACTTGAGATATGGATAGTCTTGTGGAATAGGGATACTTTTCAGGTTTTTCCATAGCCTGAAGGAAATATCCCTTAAGATCATCCAATTATTGAAAGTATCAGTATGGACTCAATTTCATTATGTTTAAAACAAATGTATTTTCTAGCTCCATCCATTGAAAACGCCTAGAAACAATGAAAAACCCAGTGCCAAAGGGAACTTCTAGTGCCGAGATTGAGGTTCTAAATACAATTTCCCAATAAAAGGAATCAGGGTTCCTTAGAAAAATGGCTGATGCCACATCGATAACAGGAAATGTCCAAGATGAACCTGGAATATCTTGTCACACCAGATAGGAAGGAAGCTAACAAATACTACTAGGGTTGTGTCAGAAGGACTTCAGAACCAACTTGAAGGGGCTCTCATTGGCAAAAGATGGGACAATTTGAGAATCAATAAAGGTAATAACTACAATGGATTGAAATGTTTCAAATATGTTGAACTATTTGAGTTGATAATGATACCTAAAAATCTAATTGGTCAACGTTGGAGAATGCTAGGAAACTAGCTCATTATTTTGAAACTAGTAAATAAAGGGAATGAGTCAAACATCTATCCGGCCTTTCCTATACAAATTGTTCCTCAGTGTAGCAAAATAGTTGGTAAGGAAAACGTTGTTTTATAGACGATTTCCAGCTAATAAATTAAGAAGGAAAGACAGAATTTTGCAACATCTAATGAATTAATGGATCTAGGCAATAATCATCAATGTCTGCAAACATTACAAAAGAATGATAACCATTTTTATTGACGGAAAAACTCAGCAGCACCTATGAAGACCTTTTTCCAAAAAATGGAACTTCAATTTGATCAAGCCTCTAGATATAATTACTCTTTTTTTTTTTTTTTTTTAAGGAAAATACAGGGGACAGCAACGTTAAATAATATTACAGGGATGAAGCAACAAATCCAGACTTGGGGTCAGGGTGTGTGTGTGTGTGTGTGTGTGTGTGTGTCTGTGTGTGTGAGTGTGTGAAAAAGTACAGAAAAACAACCTGGTTTCTTCAAAAAATAAATTGCAATGAGGAATCTGAAAATGAAATTAAAAAATTTCATTTACCATAGTATTAAAAAGGATAAAATACTTAGGAATAAATTTACCAAATGAAGTACAAAGTTACTCACGAAAAACTATAAAACATTGTTGAAATTAAAGAAGATCTAAATAATGAAAAGACATTCTATGTTCATGGATAAGAAAAAGTAATATTATTAAGATAGCAATAATTCCCAAATCAATCTACATATTCAATGCAATTCTGATCAGAATCCCAGCTGTCTTCTTTGTAGAAACTGACAAGCTCATGCTACAATTCATATGAAAACTTAAGGAACCCCGTATAACCAAAGCAATTTTAAAAAAAGAAGGTCAAAGTTGGAGGACTTATACTTCCTGATTTCAAAACTTACTGTAAAACAACAGTAATCAAGACCCTGTGGTACTGGAATAAACATAGACATATAGACCAATGGAATAGGCTTATGAGTCCAGAATTAAACCTATATATCTATGGCCAGTTGATTTTTAACAAGTCCATCTAATGGGGAAAGAAGAGTCTCTTCAACAAATGATGTTTGGACAACTTTATTTCCATAAGCAAAAGAATGAAGTTGGACCCCTATCTCTCACCAAATAAAAAAATTAACTCAAAACGGATCAGTGACCCAAACATAAGAACTAAAACCATAAAACTGTTAGAAGAAAATATAAGGGTAAATCTTCAAGACCTTGTTTTTAAAAATGGATTCAAAGCTATGACACCAAAAATATGAGCAACAAAAGAAAAAAAATACATAAATTGGATTTAATCAAAACTAAAAACCTTTGTGCATCAAAGGACACAATCAAGAAAGTGAAAAGACAGGGTACAGAATGGGAGAAAATATTTGGTAACCATATATCTGATAAAGGAGGCCTGGTGGTGCAGTGGTTAAAGCTCTTGGCTGCTAACCAAAAGGTCAGCAGTTGGAACCTACCAGCCGCTCCGAGGAAGAGAGATGTGGCAGTCTGATTCCATAAAGATTTACAGCCTTGGAAACCCTATGTAGGGTTGTTATGAGTTGGAATCAACTTGATGGCAGTGGGTTTGGATATATCTAATAAGGGTTTAGTATTGAAAATATATAAAGATCTCTTTACAACTCAACAACAAAAAGACAAGCAACCAAATTTAAAAAGGCAAAGGATTTGAATAGACATTTCTCCAAAGAAGACATGCAAGTGACTAATAAACACACGAAAAGATGCTCAAAGTCATTAGTCATTAGGGAAATGCACATCAAAGCCACAATGAGATACCACATCACCCCTACTGTTGTTGTTAGTTGCTGTCGAGTTGATTCATACTCACGAAGACCCCATGTGTGCAGAGTAGAACTGCTCCATAGGGCTTTCAAAGGTGCGACCTTTCTGAAGCAGATCGCCAGGCCTCCGAGGTGCCTCTGGGTGAGTTCGAACAACTAACCTTTCGGCTGTTAATCAAGCACTTAACCATTTGCACCACCCAGAAACACCTAGGATTGCAATTATCAGAAAAATGAAAATAGCAAGTGTTGGCGAGGATGTGGAGAAATTGGAACCCTTACAAATTGCTGGTGGGAATTGTAAAATGGTGCAGCCACTGTGGAAAACTAGTTCGGTGGTTCTGCAAAAAGTTAAACATAGAGTTACTGTATGGCCCAGCAATCCCATTTTTGGGTATACAGTTGGCCCTCTGTATCCACAGGTTAAGCATCCTCGGATTCAACCAACCGCGGATAGAAAATATTGGGGAGGGAAAAATGTTCCAAAAACCGAAACTTGAACTTGCCACAAGTCAAGCACTACACTGAATCCACACAAACTAAATACCCTGCTGTAGCCTCCTGCCATTTCACAGATCCTCAGTCTCTCTCCAGCACTGGTTGTTTGAGCTTGCAAAGAGTGTGAAAGTGTTAAGTGTAAGCATTAACAACTATTTACATAGCATTTACATTGTATTAGGTATTATAAGTAACCTAGAGATGATTTAAAGTATACGAGAGGATGTGCGTGGGTTATATGCAAATACTGTGTCATTTTATATAAGGAACTTGAGCACCCACGGATTTTGGTATCCATGAGGGTCCTGAAACCAATCCCCCGTGGATATTGAGGGAGGACTGTATACCCAAAATACTTAAAAGCAGAGACCCAAACAAACAGATACTTGTACACCAATGTTCACTGTAGTATTAGTCACAATAGCCAAAAGGTGGAATGCCCATCAACAGATGAATGGATAAACAAAATGTGGTACATACATACAATGGAATATTATTCAGCCATAAGAGAAATGAAATTCTGATACATGCTACAACATGAGCAAATCTTGAAAGCATTATGTTGAGTGAAAGAAGTCAGACACTAAAAGACAAATATTGTACGATCCCACTTACATGAAATATCTAGAATAGGTAAACACATAGAGACAAAAGTTTATTATTGGTTACTAGGGGCACATGTCATCCATCAGAACAAGGCCAGGGCCGACTGTGGAACAGACCATCAATTGCTCATATGCAAGTTCAAGTTGAAGCTGAGGAAAATTAGAACAAGTCCATGAAAGCCAAGTACAACCTTGTGTATATCCCACCTGAATTTAGAGACCATCTCAAGAATAGATTTGATGCATTGAACACTAATGACAGAAGACCAGACAAATTGTGGAATGACATCAAGGACATCATATATTGAAGAAATCATGAGGTCATTAAAAGACAGAAAAGAAAGAAAAGATCAAAACTGATGTCAGAAGAGACTCTGAAACTTGCTCTTCAACGTTGAGTAGCTAAAGCAAAAGGAAGAATTGATGAAGTAAAAGAGCTGAACAGAAGATTCAAAGGACAATTTGAGAAGACAAAGTAAAGTATTATAATGACATGTGCAATGACCTGGAGTTAGACAACCAAAAGGGAAGAACACGCTCTGCATTTCTCAAGCTGAAAGAACTGAAGAAAAACTTCAAGCCTC
>NW_004444157.1:859569-860689 GCF_000243295.1 Trichechus manatus latirostris
TTACTTATATGGTGCATATATCTCTTAACAAATTAGAAAACATATTATGAAAAAAATTATCTGTAACCCCACCACCTGGAGGTAACCGCTAGTAATATTTTGGTATGTAGATATACACACACGCTTAAACCAAAATCTCCTTTCTCATTCATTTTGCATCTAGGTCCCCCTTCAGCTACTGTCCTGATTCTCTGATTCCCTTTACAATGAAACTTCCCAATAAAGTTGTGTGTAGATGTTGTTCACATCCTCATCTCTCTATTTCTTCTCAGCCCACTCTTCTCTGGCTTCCATCTTCGTCACTCTACAGAGACTACTCTTGTCAAGATCAATAATTACCTCAGACCATTACTGAACATTTTGATCAAAGATTCTGTAGAAGAACCCTGATCAAAATGGGGAAAATGCAGAACAGAATTTCCAATTCTAATGAAATCCAAACTTTCTGGAGCCATGGAGACTGGATGAACCCCCGAAACTATTGCCCTGAGATAATCTTTAAACCAAACCAAAATATCCCCTGAAGTCTTCTTAAAACCAAACAATAGTGTGAAGTAATGGATTGCTTTTTGTGTGGCCTTTCTAGCCATGGTCTTGTAACTCCCACCTAGGTGATTGGGTGGGACTGTGCAAGTAGGGTAATTGTGGCCCACCAAGGGGATTGGTCAGTTTTGCCATCCCACTGGGCTTGAAATGAGCCACGCCAGAGGTGGGAAAGAGAAGAGCCCACCACCACCAAGGAAGGAGAGACTGGCAGGAGACACCAGCAGGACAGACCAGCAGAAGATGGCGCAGAGGGCTTCCCTGGCCCATAGAGGGAGAAAGTTCAGTGCCTTTGGGCAGAGACTGAGCGCGAGGGAGAAGCTTACACCCGACCCATAAATTTGGGACTTGCTAGCCTCCGCAACCTCATGAGTCATTTCCTTTATACGGTTCATGAGTTCTGTGAAACGTTGCAGCAAATTAGGGGACCCAAAGACAGGAGGGAGAATACTGAGGAGAGAGGGAGTAGTTGTTGTTAGAGATGATGGAGTGGTACAGCAGCTTGGAAAAGCTGAACATTTGGAACATCTTTAACCTCCGCCTCATAAGAACCAGCTTTGTGCTGATCCTTTTTTTT
>NW_004444157.1:864336-865499 GCF_000243295.1 Trichechus manatus latirostris
TTGAATGTTTCTCGTACCTCCTAGTGCTGTAAAGCAGACCTAAATGTATGATAGAAATGAATATTGGGTGTTACAGATTACAGAGAGCATGTAACTTCGCCTTCAGCCAATACTTGGTTGGATATGCTAAAAGGGGAACTAGGATTTGCCCAAGGGAAACACAGGCTGTTGGTTTGGAGGCAGTAGCCCTGTGTATAGAATGGGGGCGGCAGTTGAAAATCTGAGCCCTGCCCAGATTTGCATTTGAAAAGACATGCAGAACCACCCAGAACTGCTGAGAGAACTGGAGATTTGCATTTGAAGGCAGGACCTGCAGAGAAAGAAAAAAAGGGTTTTGCTTTTTGAATTTCAAGCAAGTGATTTGCTGTTGGATGCATAGAGGCAGGAAAAGTCAGTGTCCATCAGAAGGAGCTTCCTTCCAAGACTGGAAGTTAAAGGGAGCCAGCGAGTAGACAGCTTGGTCTGCTCGCTTGTGGTGACCACCTGGGTCCACTCAATCAGTGGAAGTGGAGGAAGTACAGCAATAAAGAGACAGGCTGAGTTTGGACATCTTCCCTTGGTACCCATTGACCTAGCCCACGGGGTTAGGGATGAGAGAGTGAGAGGAAGTGCTAGCTGGTCAGAAGTAAAGAGAGTTGTGTGTGGACTCCTAAGTTTATGGGTGGAACCTGTTGACCTAGCCCAAGGGGGGGCTAGGGATAAGAGTGTGAAGGGGCTGTCTGAAATGCTGGGAGGCATGTGTGAACTCTAGCCTATGGCTGCTACTCATTGTGACCTAGCTTGGATGGCTAGGGATGAACTGACCAGAACCTGACCGAATGAAGAGAAAGATATTTGACACCATGAACTAGTGTAGATTGCTGCAATTTGATGGCTTGCTCTGGACTGGACTTTGCTTATAGATGCAGATGCTTAAAGTTCCAACTGGAACAGAAGATTCTTCAAGACCAAGGAACATGCTTGTGTCCTCAGTACTGGTTTGATAGGGATGGACAATTTAAACATTGGCTATCTAAAATGAGGTAAGATAAAGGCATGAAGTTGTTGGCTTACAAGCTTTCATAGGTGTGCTTACACTCAAAACGAAGGGGACAAGGGAGGATCCCCACTGAAATAGTTTCCTCTTTTCCTGATGGGTCTGGGGAAGAGAGGGTGGGGGAAGA
>NW_004444157.1:867571-869067 GCF_000243295.1 Trichechus manatus latirostris
GACATGGACCTTCCTCCAGAGCCAATGGAGAAAGCGTTCCCCTGGAGCTGATGCCCTGAATTTGGACTTGTAGCCTACTGGACTGTGAGAGAATAAATTTCTCTTTGTTAAAAGCCATACATTTGTGGTATTTCTGTTATAGCAGCACTAGATGACTAAGACATGGTGTATGTTTTGCTGTATATATTCTCAACAACAAAATAAAATAAATTATTTTAAAAAATTACCTCAATCTTACCAAGTTCAATAGTCACTGTTTTGTTTTTGTTTTTTGTTTTTTCCATTTTACTTGACTCCTTAAGAGCACCCCTTTCTTCTTGAAATATTCTACTCTCTTGTCTTCTGTAACACTAATTTCTCCTGGTTTTGTTCCAACCTCAGCTGGTTGCTTCACCTCTGCCTCCTTTACTGGCTTCTCCTCCTGTAAAAAACAAACAAACAAACAAAAAACAGTTGCTGACGAAATCACTTCCAACTCATGGTGACCTCTATGTGTCAGAGTAGAACTCTGCTCTATAACGTTTTCAATGGCTGTTTTTTTGGGAGTATATTGCTAGGCCTTTCTTCTGGGGCATCTCTGGGTGGACTTGAACCTCCAAACTTTTGGAGCATGTTAACAGTTTGCATGACCCAGGGACTCCTCTCCTCCTGAACTGACTCTAAATATTGTAGTTCTTCCATACTCTTGCAGGGCCCTCTTCTCGCTCTAGATTCTCTCCCTAGCAATGCTCATCAGTTCTCATGGATTTAAATGCTGTGTTTATGCTGATGATTTCCAAATTTGTATCTCCAGATTTGCATATCAAGCTGTCTACTCTACACCCCTATGATATCTCATAATAATCCCAAAGGACATATTGAAAATTGAACTATCGATTATTTATTTTTTTCTGCCAAACTTGCTTCCCATACACAATCTTCCCCATCCCAGTAAATGGCATCACTATCCATCCACACAGTTTTTCTGGTCAGAAACCTATAAATTATCCATGATTTCTTGCTTTTCCTCTCAACTGCCTTACTTCTCCCCCAAACAGATACACTAGCAATTGTGCCAATTTTACTGCCAAAATATATCTGGAATCCACACTTTTTGTCATTGTCCTGATCATTTACTCTCCTCCAGGCACACTGATATTTTTAAAATCATTTTTCACTTTCTCAAACAAAGCAACCTCCTTCCAATTTTCAGTCCTTTGCATATGCTGTCCTTTCCATGTAGAATGTTCTTTTACTGATTTTTCTCAAGGCCAACTCCTTAGATCTCAGCATAAGTGTCTCTTTTTCAGAAGGCTCTTTCTCTCCGTATTATTAAAAAAAATGTTTTTTCTCCATTCTTGCCTCCTCTAACTATCTCAGCTCTTTGATTGTTTCTTTCTTTCTTTCTTTTTTTTTACTTTTTAAAATTTATTTTGGATGTTGTTATGGATTGAATTGTGTCCCCCAAAAAATGTGTGTCAACTTGGCTAGTACATGTTTCCCAGTATTGTATGATT
>NW_004444157.1:869358-930062 GCF_000243295.1 Trichechus manatus latirostris
TTCGGACTTCTAGCCTCCTAGACTGTGAGAGAATAAATTTCTCTTTGTTAAAGCCATCCACTTGTAGTATTTCTGTTATAGCAGCACCAGATGACTAAGACAGATGTCAGTATACATAAACAGGCATACATCCATTCACAATTTCTACACGAACAGTTCAATGACATTGGTTACATACTTCACATTGTGTCACCATTCTCACTATCTCCGTCTATATTGTTTCACCACCATTAATTTAGACTCTGCACCTTAAATTTCTCATTTGTGCTCTCAGTTGTCAGTTTAAACTTATACAGATAATTCTTTATAAGAGTGCTATACTCTAGGGAAACATTCTTTCTTAATTGGGCTAAACTGTTGTTTAGTTTATCCTTGATTGTTTTTTTTTTATTAACATTTACAACTGCAATACTTCTATTAATGTCTTTTTCTTTTTTTAATGTCAGTGTTACCACTGGACCACATGCTCCACATTTGTCTTGCTTGCTCACTGATGATTCCCCAGGTCCTAGCTTTGTACCTGACATGCTCTAAGCTCTCAATAAAGAACACTTGCTGAAGAAAAATTTGAAAAATACCAGGCACGAGGACTTCCTTTAATGGATTTTGGGAGTCTAGCCCAACAGAATCCATCTGGGAGAGAGGACAGGGAAGACACAGGAAACTCCAATGCTAAATTCAGCCTTTTGAGCTAGGAGGATTTCTCCCCTGACACACCATGCCCCTAAATAGAGCGTTGCCGCATTTTGCCAAGGTCCTTTAAGGTCTGTGGTAGATGTTCTCAGCCTGGGGTATCTGAATAGGATAAGGTGGTTTATGAAACATCTGAAATTGTATGTAATAATCAGTGAGGATGTTAAAATGGATTTCAGAAGACACTCTGAAGCTTGCTCTTGAACATTGAGTAGCTAAAGTGAATGGAAGAAATGATGAAGTAAAAGAGCTTAACAGAAGATTTCAAATGGTGGCTCAAGAAGACAAAGTAAAATATTAAAATGACACGTGCAAAGACCTGGAATCAGAAAACCAAAAGGGAATAACACTCTCGGCATTTCTCAAGCTGAAAGAACTGAAGGAAAAAGTCAAGCCTCGAGCTGCACTTTTGAAGGATTCTATGGGCAAAATATTTAACGATGCAGGAAGCATCAAAAGAAAATGGAGAGAATACACAAAGTCACTATACCGAAAAGAACTGGTCAACGTTCAACCATTTCAAGAGGTAGCATATGATCAAGGAAAAGGTGGTATTGAAGGAAGAAGTCCAAGCTGCACTGAAGGCATTGGTGAAAAACAAGCCTCAAGGAACTGACAGAATACCAATTGAGGTGTTTCAACAAACAAATACAATGCTGGAAGTGCTCACTCATCTGTGCCAAGAAATATGGAAGACAGCTACCTGGCCAACCGACTGGAAGAGATCCGTATCTGTGCCCATTCCAAAGAAAGGTGATCCAACCGAATGTGGAAATTATTGAACAATATCGTTAATATCACACACTAATAAAGTTTCGCTGAAGATCACTCAAAAGCGGTTGCAGCAATACATTGCCAGGGAACTGCCAGAAATTCAAGCCAGATTCAAAGGAGGATGTGGAATGAGGGATATCATTGCTGATGTCAGATGTCTCTTGGCTGAAAGCAGAGAATACCAGAAAGATGTTTACCTGTGTTTTACTGACTATGCAAAGGCATTTGACTATGTGGATCATAACAAATTATGGATAACATTGTGAAGAATGAGAATTCCAAAACACTTAATTGTGCTCATGAGGAACCTGTACATAGATCAAGAGGCAGTCATTCAAACAGAACAAGGGAATATTATATGATTTAAAATTAGAAAAGGGTTGTACCCTTTCACCATACTTATTCAATCTGTATGCTGAGCAAATAATCCGAGAAACTGGACTATATGAAGAAGAATGTGGCATCAGGATTGAAGGAAGACTCATTAACAACCTGCACCTTGTTTGCTGAAAGTGAAGAGGATTTGAAGCACTTGCTGATGAAGGTCAAAGACTAGAGCCTTCAGTACGTATTACACCTCAACATAAAGAAAACAAAAAGCCTCACAACTGGACCAATAAGCAACATCATGATAAATGGAGAAAAAAATATTGAAGTTGTCAAGGATTTCATTTTAGTTGGCTCCACAATCAACACTTATGGAAGCAGCAGTCAAGAAATCAAACGATGTATTGCATTGGGTCAGACTGGACCTTGGGAAAACCCCAGTTAAAGGACTGGAGGGGGAAAAGGATTACCTGAAAAAGATCAAGAAAAACTTACATAGGTGAGATTCTAAAGAGGGAGACACTACAATAAACATTGGAGAGGTGGGACAACTGGGTCTATTGGCATAACATAGTTTATAAAGTTTATGTTCTGCATCCTAATTTGGTGAGTAGCATCTGGGGTCTTAAAAGCTTGTGAGCAGCCAACTCAGATACAACTATTGATCTCTACTCATCTGGAGCAAAAGAGAAAGAAGGAAACCAAAGTCTCAAAGAAGAAACTACTCTACAGCCCACACAAACCATGCCCTCATCTATCCTGAGACCAGAAGAACTAGATGGTGCCCGGTTACTATTACTGACTCTTCTGACCAGGGACACAATAGATAATCCCAGAAAGAATGGGAGAAGAATGTAGAACTAAAATGAAATTCTTTAAAAAGCCCAGATTTACTGGACAGGTAGAGACTAGAGGAATCCCCAGGACTGGGGGAATACCCTGTAACTTGGAGCTGAAACCACTCCTGGAGGTCACCTTTCAGCTAAATAACAGATTGGCTCATAACATAAATAATATTACTGGTGAGTACTAAGCTCTTTTAAAAAATCATCTATATGAGACCAGTCAACATTTACCCTAAAGCAAAGATGAGAAGGTAAGGGGGGGTGTCTTAGTTATCTAGTGCTACTGTGACAGAAATACCACAAATGGATGGCTATAATAAACAGAAATTTATTTTCTCACAGTTTAGGAGGTTAGAAGTCCGAATTCAGAGCGCCGCTTGAGGGGAAGGCTTTCTCTGTCGACTCTGGAGGACGGTCCTTGTCCCTTCTGACCCTGCTTCCTGGTTCCTTGGAGAGCTCCATGTGTCTTGGCATCTATCTCACCCCATCTCTGCTTCCTTACCTACTTGTTTAATCTCTTTCATAGCTTAAAAGAGATTGACTGTAGACACACCCTACACCAATCCTGCTTCATTAACATAACAAAGACAACCCATTCCTAAATGGGATTATAACCACAGGCATAGAGGTTAGGATGTACAACACATATTCTGGGGGAACACAATTCAACCCATAACATTTCACCCCTTAGCCCCCAAAAATTCATGTCCTTATCACATGCAAAACACATTCACCCCATCACGTCATCCCAAAAGTCTTAAATCCACTCCAAGTCCAAAATCTCATCTTCTGAATCATCTAAATCAAATATGGGTGAGACTTTAGGTGTGTTCCTTTTCATCTGTGAACCTGTGAAATCTAGACTACAAGTTATCTGTTTCCAAAGTACGGTAGTGGAACAGGCACAAGATAGACATTTCCTTTACAAATGGGAGAAACTGGTGGGAAAGAAGGGATAACTTGCACCAAGCAAGTCCAAAACCCAGCAGAACAATTTACATTAGCTCTGAAAGTTTGAAAATAATCCTCTGTTCTTTTGGAACACCTGGGCAATGGCTCTGCCCTCCAGACTCTGGGTGTTGTCATGCTCTCTGGATTCTGGGTGGAGGCCCCTTGGCTCTGAGCTTTAGCTCTATCTTCCAGACCCACTGGGTTGGCAACTCTGCTCCCTCAGCTTTCGGCGGCCCCATTCTCCTACTTCACCTGAGAGGCACCTCACCCCCTCGGCCCCAGCAGGCCCCGTTTTTCTGCCCCTTGGGCATGGCAACTCACACTCCAGAACTGAGTTGGTGAAGATCTGACTCTTTGAAACATAGGAGGCTGTAGCACCACCCTTTGAAATTCAGGAGACCGTGGCCTCACCCTTTGAAAACGAGAGGGCCTTGCTTCCCATGCTCCTTTCAACAGTTCTGCTGATCCCCAAGCTGCTTCAGGGATGGTCCGTTTCTTTTCTTGGAGGACAACAGATGTAGCTCCTTTGGCCTGTTTTCTCCCAGTAGAATTCCAAGAGGCAGACAGTGTTCTTTTTCTGTCCCTTTCAATCTAAGCTGATGGGTTTTCTGCTGGGGTAGTTTGTTAGATACATCAGTCACAGGCTTAATCTCCTTAACAAAAGATTATGCAGACACACCCTTGGTGAAAATTCTAAAACACATGTCCTTAGTTTGTACAACAGAATTTTCCAACTCTTCAAGTTTTGCTTTCATTTTGCACAGTTCATTTTTAAGTCCATCTCTTTCCTCTCACATTTTATTACAAGCAGCAAGGAGAAACCACACAGCCCCTTTAAGATCTTGCTTAGAAGTCTCCTCAGCCAGATATCCAAGTTCATCACCTACAAGTTCTACCTTCCACCAAACATTTGACCATAATTCAGACAAGCTCTTTGCCATTGCATAAAAAGCATCACCCTTCATCCATTGTCCAATCACAGGTTCGTCATTTTCTTTTAAAGCCTCACCAGTAGCACATTTAAAATCCACATTTCTAGTGACATTCTTTTACTGGCACTATATGTATTCTCTAAGATGACAGAGGCTTTCTCTATAGGTCTCCTCACTTCCTTCTGAGTCCTCACCAGAATTGTCTTTGACGTCCATAATTCTATCAACAGTCTCTTCAAGACAATCTAGGCTCTTACTATTAGGCTCCTTAAAACTCTTCCAGCTTCCACCCACTACCCAATTCCAAAAGTGCATCTACATTTTAGGGATCTGTTAGAGCAGCATCCCACTCCTGGTACCAAATTCTGTGTTAGTTATCTAGTGCTGCTATAACAGAAATACCACAAGTAAATGGCTTTAACAAACAGAAGTTTATTTTCTCACAGCATAGGAGGCTAGAAGTCTGAATTCATAGCGCCAGTTCTAGGGGAAGGCTTCCTCTCTCTGTCAGCTCTGGAGGAAGGTCCTTGTCTCTTCAGCTTCTGCTTCCTGGTTCCTTGGAGAGCTCCATATATCTTGGCATCTATCTTACCCCAACTCTGCTTCCTCACCTGCTTGATTAATCTCTTTTATATCACACTGAAGTAAAATTTTGATGAAGATATTTCAAAAACAGTTGCAGCAGTACATTGACAGGGAACTGCCAGAAATTCAAGCCAGATTCAGAAGAAGATGCGGAACAGTGGATATTATTGCTGATGTCAGATGGATCTTGGCTGAAAGCAGAGAATACCAGAAAGATGTTTACCTGTGTTTTATTGACTATACAATGGCATTCGACTATGTGGATCATAACAAATTATAGGTAACACTGTGAAGAATGGGAATTCCAGAACACTTAATTGTGCTCATGAGGAACCTGTACATAGACCAAGAGGCAGTTGTCTGAACAGAACAAGGGGATACCACATGCTTTAAAATCAGAAAAGGTGTGTGTCAGGGTTGTATCATTTCACCATACTTATTCAATCTGTATGCTGAGCAAATAATCCCAGAAACTGGACTATATGAAGAAGAATGTGGCATCAGGATTGAAGGAAGACTCATTAACAACCTGCGATATGCAGATGACACAACCTTGTTTGCTGAAAGTGAAGAGGATTTGAAGCACTTACTGATGAAGACCAAAGACTACAGCCTTCAGTATGTATTAAACCTCAACATAAAGAAAACAAAAAGCCTCACAAGTGGACCAATAAGCAAAATCAAGATAAATGGAGAAAAGTTTGAAGTTGTCAAGGATTTCATTTTACTTGGATCCACAATCAACGCCCATGGAAGCAGCAGTCAAGAAATCAAACGATATACTGCTTTGGGCCAATCTGCTGCAAAAGACCTCTTTAAAGTGTTCAAGAGCAAAGATGTCACTTTGAGGACTAAGGTGTGCCTGACCCAAGCCATGGTAATTTCAATCACCTCATAGCCATGTGAAAGTTGGACAATGAGTAAGGAAGACTGAAGAAGAATTGATGTGTTTGAATTATGGTGTTGGGGAAGAATATTGAATATATCATGGACTGCCAGAAGAACGAACAAATCTGTCTTGGAAGAAGTACAGCCAGAGTACTCCTTGGAAGCGAGGACGGCGAGACTTTGTCTCACCTATTTTGGACATGTAATCAGGAGGGGCCAGTCCCTGGAGAAGAACATCATGCTTAGTAAAGTAGGGGGTCAGCGAAAGAGAGGAAGATCCTCAAGGAGATGCATTGACAGTGGCTGTAACGATGATCTCAAGCATAGCAATGATTGTGAAGATGGCCCAGGACCAGGCAGTGTTTCGTTCTGTTGTACATAGAGTTGCTATGAGTGAGAACCAACTCAAGGTCACCTAACAACAGCATATCTAAAAGGGATTGACTCAAGACACACCTCACACTAATCTTGCCTCATTAACATAACAAAGGAAATCCATTCCCAAATTGGATTATAGCTACAAGCATAAAGGTTAAGATTTACAACACATATTTTTGGGAGCAACACAGTTCAATCCATAATGGGGGTGGTTAGGAAAGCTAGATTAATGGAAATGGAGCAACCAGAATGGAAATAATGAGAATGTTGACACACTGTGAAAAATGTAACCAATGTCACTGAAATTTATGTATAGAAATTGTTAAATGGGAACCTAATTTTCTGTGTAAACTTTCAACAAAAACACAATAAAGTATTATTTTTAAAAAATGGAGAAGGGTCCTAGAGGAGGCGTAAGTAATGGGATAAGAGTATAAATGGAACATTACCCTAGGATAAGAGGAAAGAAGTCCCCAGGATATAATTAGAGACAGGGACTCTCAGAGTTTGAAAGAGGCCCAGGCCACCACCATTATTTTTGAGGCTCCTGATATAATAAGAAGAATTAAAAAAAATGAAGACATGTCGAAACAGGATTTAAACATTCTGAGATGTTTTAAATGTTTATATTTAAAATAATGACACTTTATCCCAAAATAGGGTGTAAACATTCTGAGATGTTTTAAATGTTGTATCTAAAACATTGACACTTTATCCTGAAGTTCACCCTTCATCCAAAGATTAGACAGGTCTATAAAACAAACAATAACACCTGTGAGAAACGTGCTTCTTAGTCCAATCATGAATACAAGACCAAAAGGGTAACACCTGCCCAAAAGCAATGACGAGAAGGCAGGAAGGGACAGGAAAAATGGATGAATGGAAACGAGGAACTGGGGCATGGAAGGGAGAATGTTGACACATCGAGGGGATTGCAACCAATGTCACAAAACAATTTGTGTATAAATTGTTAAATGAGAAACTAATTTGCTCTGTGAAGTTTCACCTAAAACACAATAAAAAAATGAAATAAAATATTGACACTTTAATAGCACCAAAACCCCATATACTGTAATAAAATATATTCACAAAATTAAAAAATGTATTTAATCAAAATGTACTTGATGTCCTATGTTCAAGGAATAGGACACAGTTTAAAGTTATCTGATAAATGTCATTTTCTTCAGTCTTGTCAGTTTCTGTCTGGAACTGAATGTACAATCTTATCTGAAGAAAACATTAAAAGTCTAAATAGAGCCCTTTAAGAAGGTAAAAGCTGGTCAAAATGGTTCTTTCTTTTTAGAGATGTGGGAATTCTGAGATAACCGGAATAAAAGAGGTGGGAGGAATTGATATACTAATCTTTTTTCAGATACAGATTATGTGAAAATAGTATAGATTTTTATATCAGAAAGAGAGCTTAAAAATCTGGTAATGAAAAATAAATCTGGTAGAATACTGAATTGTTCACTTTAAAGTGGTTAATTTTATGCTATGTAAATTTCATCTCAATAAATTATTTTTTAAGAAAATCTGGTAGGATAGGTAAATCCACGGAGACATAAAGCAGACTGGTGGTTTCAAGAGTCTGGGAGTGAAGAGGCAATGGGGGAGTGGCTACTTACTAGGTATGAGGTTTCCTTTTGGGGGAGATGAACATGTTTTGGAGCTACATAGAGGTGGTGGTTGCACAACGCTGTGAATGTACTAAATGCTACTGAATTGTACACTTTAAATGGTTAACTTTATGTTCTATGAATTTTACCTGAATAAAACAAATTAAATAACCCTGTTAATGTAGTGTCTTTTTTTATTATAGGTGAGGAAACTCAGAGAGTCAGTGACATCTCCCAATTTATGTTGCTAGAAGTCTCTTAGAACCCAAGTCCTCTTCAGAGTTTCCCAAACTTGTTTCATCATACAAGTCACCTGGGGCCCTTGTGAAATACAGATAAAGCAGATTCCAACGCCCCTTTCCCCTAGACCTACTGAATCACTATCTTGAGGAATGAGGCCTGGGAATCTGTATTTTAACAAACCCCTCCCTCCCCCGCCCTCAAGTGCCCCCATCAGGTGAGTGCTATGATAAGATAATTTGCGGGAAACATTGCATATAGCAGGCAACTTACTAGTCTTTCTATCTCAACATTTGACCCTCCTAACCACTACAGTTTATGATATTTTAAATATTGGAAATGTTCATATTTCATAAAATTAATTAGGTAGAGGGTATAGTCAATAAAACACAAGTGATTTTCAACCACCTCATATGAATGCGAAAGCTGGACAATGAATAAGGAAGACCATCCTGTGTTGATGAGCACCTACTCCATCCAGGGCAATGTACTCATGGATGTAGATACAAAAATAGGGAAGACTTGGTCCCTACCCAGGTCTTCAGATTCCAAAATAAGTTAGACAGCCTGAAGGTACTGGGACCACCAGTTATGTCACTTCAACCTCTCAGCTGAGAAGATTGCATTTTTTTTTAGTGACATTATGTTTATCAGGTAACAATGAGCTCAAACAGAGCAACAACTGTGAGGATGTTGCAAGACCGGACAATGTTTTGTTCTGCCATACATAGGGTTGCTATGAGTACCGACTCGACGGCACCTAACACCAACAATGTTTATCATTTGTTCAACCATCACCATTATCTGTTTTCAAATTTTTCCATCATGAGCAAATTGTTTTTAATTTTGACTCCTGTACCTATCAAAACCGTCCTTGGGACTATTGCAGGAGGCAGAGAGGTAGATAGCAAACTATTAACCTAGAAACATGTTTTGTTTGATCTACATGGCACTTAATTTTTTTTTTAATGGTCAGTTAAAAATTGGGAAGTGCACATTAAAAAATCTGTATTTCTGTATTATCTTGGGGGAAAAAAATGAAAAGATCTGACCTTACTGAACCAGTGTTCCCTCATGGTGATAATTCTTTGGAAATGAAGAGCTGCTGCCTTCTTTATATGGGCTACTGCTAGCCAGGGAGAATGAAGAGAACAGGATACAAGGAAATGATTAGTCCAAAGGACTAACGGCTCACAGCTACCAAGGCCTCCACCAGACCGAATCCAGTATAGGTAGATGGTGCCCGGCTACCACCACTGACTGCTCTGACCGAGATCACAACAGAGGGTCCTGGACAGAGCTGGAGAAGGATGTAGAACAAAATTCTAATAAAAAAAAAAAAGACCAGATTTACTGGCCTGAAAGAGAGTGGAGAAACCCCGAGAGTATGGCCCCCAGACACCCTTTTAGCTCAGTGGTGAAGTCACTTGCGAGGTTCACCGTTCAGCCGGGGATTGGACAGCCCCACAAAACAAAACGGGACTAATGAGGCACAGCAGACCAGGGACAAGGACTAGAAGGCAGAAGGGGACAGGAAAGCTGGTGATAGGGAACCCAAGGTTGAGTAAGGACAGTGTTGACATATCGTGGGGTTAACCATTGTCTTAGGGCAACATGTGTACTGTTCAATGAGAAACTATTTTGTTCTGTAAACCTTCATCTAAAGTGAGAATAGCAGCACAACTGGAAGAATGTAATCAATGTCACTGAATTGTGCATGCAGAAATTTTTGAAATGGTGTGTCTTTGGCTGTGTATATTTTCACCAAAAAAAAAAAAAAGTTTGAGAAGGGAGAGGGTTGACATGTCGTGGGGTTGTTAACCAATGTCATAAAACAATATGTGTACTGACTGTTTAATGAGAAACTATTTGTTCTGTAAACCTTCACCAAAAGTACAATTAAAAAAAAAAGTCTGTATTTCTGTTTTATGTTGGGGGGAAAAAAATCAAGAGATCTGACCTTAGTGAACCAGTGTTCCCTCATGGTGATAATTCTTCGGAAATGAAGAGCTACTGCTTTCTTTATATGGGCTACTGCTAGCCAGTTTAAAATAGTTCCCGACCAGTAATTTTCACTCACTCTCAATCCCCAAAGTGTTTAAATTTGAGAACCCTGATAACTAACTTCTGAGGCTACCTACCAATTGTTGTCTGCCTGAACTGAGCCTGACAGCAGGGGGCAGCAGTAAGCTATGTAATTACCATTTCTTCTCCAAGTAAAAAAAATACTGCAGGGCTTTTCTTTTTTACCTCTGAAAAAAACTAAGGTCACCAGATTTAAATTGAGCCATATTTTGACCAAGAAAGTGGTGAGGAATAGATTTGTGCCGATAGTGAGAAGCAACCCATTGAGTGCAATGAGAATCTGATAGGAATGAATGGAATAGCTGGCTACCAGCAAAAATCCTGAAGCAGAAAGGTACAGCAAGCTATCTTTTTTTTTTAAATGATTTATCTTATCTTTGTTGCTGTTATTGAGAATATACACAGCAGAACATAAACCAATTAAATAATTTCTACGTGTACAATTTAGTGACGTTGATTACATTCTTCAAGTTGTGCAACCTTTTTCATTCTTCTTTTCAGAGTTGTTCCTCCTCCATTAACATAAACTCACTGCCCCCTAAGTTTTCTATCTAATCTTTCAAGTTTCTGTTGTCAATTTGATCCCATATACATCGATCTGAAAAGAGCATAATGTGATATATGAGACTAAATGGCCAGCTCCTGTCCAGAGGCAAGATGAGAAGGCAAAAAGGGACAGAAGCTGGTTGAATGGACACGGGAAATCCGAGGTGGAAAGGAGGGGTGTGCTATCACATTATAGAGAGAGCAACTAGGGTCACATAACAATGTGTGTATACATTTTTGTATGAGAAACTAACTTGAACTGTAAACTTTCCCTTAAGCACACACACACACACAAAAGAGCATAATGCTTAAGGCAGGCATTCTTTACTAATTAAGCTAAACTGTTGTTTGGTTTTGAGAAGACTTCAGGGGATATTTTTGGTTTAAGATTTAAATATTATCCCAGTGCAATAGTTTCAGGGGTTCATCCAGCCTCCATGGCTCCAGAAAACCTGGATTCCATGAGAATTTGAATTCTCTTCTGCATTTTCCCTGTTTTGATGAAGATTCTTCTATAAAATCTTTGATCTAAATGTTCAGTAATGGTAGCCAGGCACCATCCAGTTCTCCTGGTCTCATGGCAAAGGAGGACAGTAGTTCATGGAGGCAGTTATCCTCACATTCCATTTCCTCCTCCTATTCTTGACTTTCCTTCTTTATCGGTTGCTCAGGCAAATAGAGAAAAATTATTGTACCTTGGATGGCTGCTTAAAGCAAGCTGTCTTGTAGTCACTAGCTGGGTAACACTGAAGGGGTTCATTTGGACCCCTTCCTCACAACATACGCAATAATTAACTAAAAATGAGCAGAGACCTAAATGTAAGAGCTAAAATTATAAAATTCTTAGAAGAAAACATAGGAGTGAATCCTTGTGACTTTGGATTAGGCAATGGCTTCTTAGATATGACACTCAAAACACAAGTGACTGTGGTGCAGTGAATTACTCAATATAGCCCTTCTAGCCATGCATGGTCTTGTGACTCCTACAAAATGATTGGGTGGGACTATGCACATAAGGTGCTTGTGACCCACCAGGGGAATTGGACAGCATAGCTAATAATGCAAATAAGGTCCATGGCACCCTTGTGGGAGTGGGACCATGCAAATAAGGTGTATGGAACCCTAACGAGGGGATTGGTAAGTTTTGCCATCCACTAGGCTTAAAATGAGCCATCCCAGAGATGGAAAGAGGGGACCTCACTACCCTCAAGAAAGAAGATCTGGGAATGGAGTCTGTCCTTTGGACCCAGAGTGCCTGCTCTGAGAACCTCCTAGACCCAAGACACAGAGAATGAGAGCTGTAACACTGGAGAAGAATGGCAAGAAGCAACATCAGAGAAACAGCAGCAGCAGAGCAAGGAGACTGGTGCAAGACAGCTCGGTAGGCTTCTTGGCCCATGGAGCAAGGCGGTTACAGTGGGCATGCCGACCCATAGAGCTAGAGAGTTGAGAGCCTTTGGACAGGAGGCTTCCTGGCGGAGTGTGGTGCCTCTGGGTACTTATCAGCTGAGCTAAAGAACTTTGTAACACCTGATCAAGTACAGAAGAAGCCAGGCCAAGGGGCCCAGGAGCCAAGGGAGAGTTCTGCCTGAGGGCACAGCCAAAAAGTTGTCCTTCCTAAAGACCTGTATCTTGAGTCGTACCTGATCCTGAATTGTAACCTGTTACTTCCCTAATAAACCCCATGATCGTGGGTATTGTCTGTGAGTTCTGTGTGGCCATTGCAATGAATTATCAAATACAGCAGAGAAGTAGAGAGTGCCGTGGGAGGGATGGCTGGTATCAGAATTGGTAAAAAGGTTGGATGGTGGAGGTATGTTTGACCTCCACCTCATAGGAATCAGCCTTGGGCTAATGCTGATGGTGATTCTCTCCCCCCGCCCTTGTGAAGTTAGAGGACTCTGATGCCACCATGCCATTTTTACCGTGACCAAAGAAAAAATAGGTAAACAGGACCTTATCAAAATTCAAAAATTTTGGCTGCAATGGACACCATCAAGAAAGTGAAAAGACATCCCAGAGAATGGGAGAAAATATTTGCAAATCATATATCTGATAAGGGACTTGTATATACAGCATATAAAGAATGCTTACAACTCAACAGTAGAAAGACAAACAACCCAATTAAACAATGGTCAAAAGATCTGAATAAACATTTCTTCAAAGAAGATGTACAAATGGCCAATAAGCACATGAAAAGATGTTCAACATAAGGAAAACGCAAAGCAAAACCACAATGAGATACCACTTCACCCTCCACAGAGTGACTAAAATTTAAAAGATAATAACAAGTGTTGGTGACAATGTGGAGAAATTGGAACCTTCATACATTGCTGGTGAGATTGTAAATAGTGCAGCTGCTTTGGAAAAGTTTGGTGGTTCCTCAAAAAGTTAAACACAGAGTTTCCATATGCAGTGCAAAGGATCACTTTTATATGGCCTTTCTTGCCATGATCTTGTAACTCCCAATAAATGACTGGGTGAGATTATGCAAATAAGGTGTTTGTGGCCCAACAAGGAGATTGGATAGCTTGCAAATATTGCAAATAAGGTGCATGGCACCCTTATGGGGGTGAGAACATGCAAATAAGGTATATGGAACCCTAACGAGGGGATTGGTCAGTGTGATGGTTAAGGTTGTGTGTCAACTTGCCTGGGTCATGATTCTCAGTGATTTGGCAGTTATGGAATGATGTAGTTTGGCAGTTATGCAATGATGTAATTATCCTCCATTTTGTGATATAATGTAATTGCCTCCATGATGTGATCTGATGTGATCAGGAGTTAGCTATAAGGTGTGGCCTGCACCTAATGTACATGGATGTTCTGGCAAACCTTGCTGGGTTTTGCTCACTCTAGATCCTGCATCTGGCCCATCATCATCTGACCTCCAGTTCTTAGGACTTGAGCCAGTGACCTGTCATATTGCCTGCCGATCTTGGGATATGTTGGCCTCCGCAGCCTGTGAGCCAGCAGCCTGCCATCTGACCTGCCTACCTTGGGTTCATCAGCCCCTGCAGCTATGTGAATTAGGAGAAGCCTCCAGCCTGACACCTGACCCATGGACTTGGGACTTGCCAGCCTCTGCAACTGCGTGAGCCATTTCTTTGATATAAATCTCTCTCTTTCTGTCTCTGTCTGTCTGTCTCTCTGTCTCTCTCTCTATATATATATACATTTCACTGGTTTTGCTTCTCTAGAGAACTCAGCCTAAGACGTTTGGTACTGAGAGTAGTTCCAGAGAAACAAAATAGTAAGGAATTTTCTAAATTGGTTCTCAAGTCTGGTTAGTTTTAAAGATGTTGATGGCTCTACTTCCAGTAGTAAAGAGGGCACTGGTAATCCATGGCATGAGGTGGCAATAGAAATACGCAAAATATCACCAACAATAGATCAAGCATTAGTGAGAGGCAAAGCTCTGGGTGATCAAATGTTTGATATTTTTCTACAATTTTATCAGAATAAGAAGTATAAGTAAGCTAGTTGGTTAGTCCTACTTTTGCTAGACAAAGTGGTGAAAGAAAGAGATGATCTCAAGGCTTCAGAGTCGCAGCTCAAGTGCTGCATAAACGCTCTCAAACTTGTCACTTGTGCCCTGAAAGAAAGCTTTATTTCTTGTAGTAAAAGAGCTGATATTGCTGAAAACCTAACCCAGAATCTTATCATATAGTGGCTGAATTACAACACCAATTGAATTCCCAACATGAAATGGTGTCTGAAGTTAAAGTGAGGGCATCGATTGGGAAGAAATGGGATCCTGAAATTTGGGATGGGGGCATATGGGCAGATAATCAGGAAGCTGGAAACACTGAGCCCCTAAATTCCGTTGAATCACTCCTGCCAACAGAACCAGCCCTCTCACTCCCATCTGAAGAGATTACTCCATCTTTGCCTGCTAAGGCACCCTCCCCAGTAAAACCATTAGCCCCCCACCCCGTCTGATCGATGAGATTAACCTAGCTGTGTCTGAAGAGCCTTTGTCTGAGATACTGCTGGGGTGGGATCTGAGTCATCACTAGGGGAGGCATCTGAGTCATTGCCTGAGGCATCTGCCTTATAAGACATTGCTGAATGTTCTCAGAACACATCCCCACCACCCATTTTTGCTTCTAGACCTATAACTAGACTTAAGTCTCAGCAAGCCCCAAAAGATGAAGTACAAAGTATGACCCAGGAGGAGGTACACTACACTCCAAAAGAATTGTTTGACTTTTCTAATATGTACAAACCAAAACCTGGGGAATATGCATGGGAATGGCTATTAAGGGTACAGGATAGTGGTGCAAGGAACATAAAGTTGGATCAGTCTGGGTTTATGGATATTGGCCCACTAAGCACAGATTCTCCATTGAATGTTTCAACTTGAGAGGTTAGGAAAGAATCTAATAGTTTATTTGGTTGGGTCGCTAAAGCATGGATTATGCGATGGCCTACACTAAATCAAGTTGATGTACCAGACTTGCTTTGGTATACTATAGAAGAAGGAATCCACAGGCTTAGGGAAATTGACATTTTAGAGTGGATTTATCAGGTTAGACCCACAGACTCACACATGGAGTGTCCAGAAGACACACCTTTTACGACAACGGTGAGGAACAAATTTGTGAAGGAAGCCCCAGCATCCTTGAAGGCTGCTGTGATTGCTATTTTATGTAAGTCAAATTTGACAGTGGGAGCTGCCCTATTTGAATTAAGACACCTAACTACAATGGGGCCGATTGGACCCCATGGTGGTAGGGGCCAAGTGGTGGGACTCAATCGACAAAGACAAGGTGGAAGTGGTTACTATAATCTACAGTGGAGTCAAAGCAGTTATCAGAATAATCTGACTCGTATGGACTTATGTTTTGGCTACTTAGTCATGGTGTTCCTAAGAGTGAAATAGATGGGAAATCTACTAAATATTTACTTGATCTGCACAAGCAGAAGAATTCTAGGTCAAGTGAACAGCAGTCTAATTCAAATCACCAAGAAGGAGAGTCACAGCCCTTCAATCAATTCCCGGACTTGAGCCAGTTTACAGACCCACAACCCCTTGAATGAAGAAGAAGCCGGGTTTCCTTGAGGAAGGACCCCACTACACTGTCAAAAATTTATACTGTTGATCTGTCTCCCAGACTTACCCAAAGGGAACTATAGCCTTTCAAGAAAGTGACTACACCTGGAGGGAATGCAGAAATTACTGCCACCGTCAAGGACTTGCAGGATGCAAGGGTGGTGACTCCCACCACAACCCCATTCAACTCACCTATTTAGCCTGTGCAAAAACCAGATAGAGCTTGGAGAATGACAGTTAATTATCATAAACTTAACCAGGTGGTGACTCCTACTGCAACTGCTGTTCCAGATGTGGTTTAATTGCTTGAGCAAATTAATACATTTCCTAGTACCACGTATGCAGCTATTGATCTGGCCAATGCCTTTTTCTTGATTCTGGTTTCAAAGGACCACCAGAGGCGGTTTGCCTTAAGCTGGAAAGACCAGCAATAACACCTCCACTGTCCTACCTCAGGAGTATGTCAACTCTCCAGCCTTACGTTATAATTTAGTCTGCAGAGACCTTGATCACCTTTGCTTTCCACAAAATGCCACGCTGCTCCATTACATTGATGGCATTATTCTGATTGGACCTAGTAAGGAAGAATTACTCTAGACTTATTGGTAAAACATTTGTGTGCTAGAGGGTAAGACATTAATCTGACAAAAATTCAGGTACCTTCCACCTCAATTAAATTTCTCGGGGTCCAGTGGTGTGAGGCATGTCGAGATATTCCTTCTAAAGTTAAGGATAAGTTATTGCATCTGGCCCTTCCCATGACTAAAAAGGAGGCACGATACCTGGTGGGCCTCTTTGGATTTTGGAGTCAACACATCCCTCATTTGGATGTGCTATTCCAGCCTATTTATCAAGTGACTCAAAAAGCTGCTAGCTTTGAGTGGGGCCCAGAACAAGAGAAGGCTCTGCAACAGGTTCAGGCTACTGTGCAAGGTGCTCTGCCACTTTGACCATATGATCTAGTTGATTCAATGGTGCTTGAAGTGTCAGTGGCAGATAGAGATGCTGTTTGGAGTCTTTGGTAGGCCCCTATTGGTGAATCTTAGTGCATACCATTAGGATTTTGGAGCCATCCTCTGCAGATAACTACCCTCCTTTTGAGAAACAGCTTTTGGCTTGTTTTTGGGCCTTAGTAGAGACTGAACGCTTAACCATGGGCCACCAAGTCACCATGCAGCCTGAGCTGCCCTTCATGATCTAGGTGTTGTCTGACCCACAGAGCCATAAAGTCAGACGTGCACAGAGGCATTCCATCATTAAATGGAAGTGGTATATACAAGATTGGGCCCTAGCAGGATGTGAAGGCACAAGTAAGATGCATGAGGAAGTGGCCCAAATGCCCATAGTCTCCACTCCTGTCACATTACCTACCCTCTCCCAGTCTGTACCTATGGCCTCATGGGGAGTTTTTTATGATTAGTTGACTGAGGAAGAGAAGACTCGTGCCAGGCTTACAGATGGTTCTGCGCAATATGCTGGCACCACTCAAAAGTGGACAACTTCAGCACTGCTGCTCCTTTCTGGGACCTCCCTGAAGGACAGTGGTGAAGGGGAATCCTCCAAATGAGCAGAACTTCCAGTGCTGCACCTGACTCTTCACATTGCTTAGAAGGAGAAATGGTCAGATGTACGATTGTGTACAGATTCATGGGCTGTGGCCCATAGTTTGGCTGGATGATCAGGGACTTGAAAGGAACATGACTGGAAAATTGGAGACAAGGAGGTATGGGGAAGAAGTATGTGGACAGACCTCTCTGAAAGAGCCAAAGAAGTGAAGATATTTGTGTCTTGTGTGAATGCTCACAAAACATGACCTCGACAGAGGAGGACTGTAACAGTCAAGTGGCTAGGATGATGCGTTCTGTGGAAACCAGTCATCCTCTTTCCCTAGCCACTCTTATCATTACCCAACAGGCTCATGAACAAAGTGGCCATGATGGCAGGGATGGAAGTTATGCATAGGCTCAGCAACATGGACTTCCACTCACCAAGGCCGACTTGGCTATACCCACTGCTGAGTGCCCCATCTGCCAGCAGTAGAGACCAACAGTGAGTCCCTGATATGGCACCATTCCTCGAGGTGATCATCCAGCAACCTGGTGACAGGTTGAGTACATTGGACTGCTTCCATCATGGAAAGGGCAGCATGTTGTTCTTACTGGAACAGACACACATTCTGGATACAGATTTGCCTTCCCTGTACACAATGATTCTGCCAAAATTACCATCTGTGGACTTACAGAATGCCTTATCCACTTTCATGGTATCCTACAAAGCATCACCTGGGATCAAGGGACTCACTTCACAGCAAATGAAGTGTGGCAATGGGCCCATGCTCACGGAATTCACTGGTCTTACCATGTTCCCTGTCATCCTGAAGCAACTGGCTTGATAGAACAATGTAATGGCCTTCTAAAGACATAACTGTGGTGCCAGCTAGGTGGTAATACCTTGCAGGGTTGGGGCAATGTTCTCCAGGAGGCTGTATACTCTCTAAACCAGCATCCAGTATATGATGCTGTTTCCCCCATAGCCAGGATTCATGGGTCCAGGAATCAAGGAATGGATATGGGAGTGGCACTACTCACTATTACCCCTAGTGACCCACTTAAAAAAGTTTTGCTTTCTGTCCCCATGATCCTATTCTCTGCAGGTCTAGATGTCTTAGTTTCAAAGGGAGGAATGCTGATTCCATTGAACTGGAATCACAACATTGATTCCATTGAACTGGAAGTTAAGAATGTCACCCAGCCACTTTAGTCTCTTCATGCCTCTGTATCAACAAACAAAGAAAGGAGTTACTGTATTGGCTGATGTGATTGATCTTGATTACCAAGGAAAATATGATTGATATTACATAATGGAGGTAAAGAAGAGTATGTCTGGAGTACAGGAGATCCCTTAGGATGTCTCTTAGAACTATCATGCCCTGCGATTAAAGTCAACGGAAAACTACAGCACCGCAATTCCAACATGACTACTAATGGCCCAGAACCTTCAGGAATGAAGGTTTGGGTCACCCCGCCAGCAAAGAACCACGACCAGGCGAGGTGCTTGCTGAGGGCAAAGGGAATATGGAATGGGTGGTGGAAGAAGATAGTTTTAAATTCCAGTTACAACCATGTGACCAGTTGCAGAAAGGAGGACTGTAATTGTTACGAGTATTCCTTCCTTGTTTTAGTTATTTTTTCCTTGTATGTGTGCACCAGATATATTTTTTTTCTTCACTTAAAATATAAGATGTAAACGAGGCTAGTACGTTTTTGGTTATACGCATGTTAGTTGTATCATGTTTGGCACAAGTATGACTTTATAATTGTCTTTATTTAGAGATTGTGTATGATTTAAGGAGATGTGTACAGATGCCAAGTTGACAACGGGCAGACTGTGATGATTAAAGTTGTGTATCAACTTGGCTGGGTCATGATTCTCAGAGGTTTGGCAGTTATGGAATGATGTAGTTTGACAGTTATGTAATGACGTAATTTGGCAGTTATGTAATGATGTAGTTATCCTCCATTTTGTGATATAATGTAATCACCTCTATTATGTGATCTGATGTGATCAGCCAATCAGTGTAAGGGGAGTTTCCTCAGAGTGTGGCCTGCATCCAATGTATATGGATGTTCTAGCAAAGCTAGCTGGGTTTTGCTCCCTCTGGATCCTGCATCTGACTTGTCATCATCTGACCTCCAATTCTTGGGACTTGAGCCAGCAGCCTGCCGTCTTACCTGCCAATCTTGTGTTCCTCAGCCACTGCGGCTATGTGAGTCAGGAGAAGCCTCCAGACTGATGCGTGACCCACAAACTTGGTACTTGTCAGCCTCTACAACCATGTGAGCCATTTCCTTCACTTGTTTACTTCTCTTGTTTTGCTTCTCTAGAGAACCCAACCTTCACTTGTTTTGCTTTTCTAGAGAACCCAGCCTAAGACAGGCAGTTTTGCCATCCTGCTAGGCTTAAAATGAGCCATCCCAGAGGTGGAAGGGGGGCTGACTACCACCAGGAAGAAGAGATGGAAGAGAAGCATGTTCTTTGGTCCCGCGTCCCTGCACTAAGACCATCCTAGACCCAGGAGACAGAGAGGGAGAGCTGTAACACTGGAGACAGCAAGATGGCAAGAAGCAATAGCAGAGAAACGGTGGCAGCAGAGGCAGCAGAACCAGGAGACTGGCAGGAGACAGTGCAGTGAGCTTCTTGTGAGCTTCCCAGCCCACAGAGTGAGAAAGCTGAGCACCTTCTGGCAGGAGGCTAGCTGGTGGAGTGGGGTACCCCCAGGCATTTATTGACAGAGAAAAAGAGATGTGTAACACTTGCCCAAGCAGGGCAGAGGCTGTGTCAAGAGGCCGAGGGCCAGAGAGAGAGGTCTGCCTACCTGCATGGCTGAGAAGAGGCTGTCCTGATCAAAGAACTGTATCCTGAGTCGTTTCTGATCCTGAATTGTAACCTTCTACTTCCCTAATAAACCCCATGTCTTAGGCTGGGTTATCTAAAGAAGCAAAACCAGTGAAGCATATAAACATATATATAGAGAGAGATTTATAGCAAGGAAATGACTCATTTGGTTGTAGAGGCTGGAAAGTCCCAAGTCCATGGGTCAGGCTGGAGGCTTTTCCTGACTCATGTAGCTGCAGGGCGGGCGAACCCAAGATCAGCAGGTCAGACAGCAGGCCAGACAGCAGGCCTTTGGCTCACAGGCTTTGGAGGCTGACGAATCCCAAGTTTGGCAGGTAAGCTGCTAGCTCAAGTCCCAAGAACCAGCAGTCATATTAATTAGTGCCAGCTGCAGGATCCAGAGCAAGCAAAAGCCAGTGAACTTTGCCAGAAAGTCCACCTATATTGGATGCAGGCCACACCCCCAAAGAAAATCCCTTTCAACTGACTAGCTGCTCATAACAGATCTCATCATGGAGTTGATTACATTATATCATATCTCATTATGGAGGTGGTTAATCATTACACAGCTGCCAAACTACATCATAACTGCCAAACCACTAAGAATCATGGCCCAGCCAAGTTGACACACAACCTAAACCATCATACCTCATAATCATGAGTATTGTCTGTGAGTTCTTTGTGGCCATTGCAACAAATTATCAAACCAACAGAGAAGTAGAGAGTGCTGTGGGAGGGATGGCTGGTGTCAGACTGCTAAAAAGGTTGGAGAGAGGTATTATGTCTGACTGCCTCACAGGAATCAGCATTGGGTTGTTGATGTTGATAATGATTCCCTCTCCCCCTTGTGAAGTTACAAGAGGTCAGATGCCTCCGCCATGCCGTTCTTACACCATATGACCAAGCAATTCCACTCCTAGGTATATACTCAAAATAATTGAAAGCAGGTACTTCAACAGATACTTGTACAACAATGCTCACTGCAGCATTAATCACAATAGCCAAAAGGTAAAAACAACCTAAATGTCCATCCACAAATGAATGGCTAAACAAAATGTAGTATATACATACAATGGAATATTTTTCAGGCATAAAAAGAAATGAAGTTCTGATACACGCTACAACACGGCTTACCCCTGATAATAAACGTCATGCTAAGTGAAAGAAACCAGACACAAAAGGTCATATGTTTGTATGATTCCGTTTCTATGAAATGTCCAGAATAAGGCAAATCCATAGAGACAGAAAGTGAGAGGGATCTGGAGTGACTGTTGATGGATATGGGGTTTCTGTTTGGAGTGATGAAATGTTCTGAAATGAGATAGTGGTGGTGGTTACACAATTCAGTGAATATATTAAAAACCACTGAATTATACACTTTCAAAAGTAAATTTTACGTTATACGAATTATTTCTCAATAAAGCTGTTATTTTTTTAAGGCATATTAATCATTTGCAGTGCTACAAGGTCAACTATAAGAAAATCAGTGTCTGTCACACTGAGGGGCTGTGGTTTAGGGTGGGTGGTTTATGGGTTATGAGATATTGGCTAAAGCAGCTGTGACTATGGCCCAGGCCCCCTTCCCTGGCTTCTGGAGGACAGTAAGCTGGAGGAAAGGACAGCTGGCAAGAACGAAAAGTGGTAGGCTGGAGAGAAGGAAACCAAAGAGAAGAGGCCTAGCCTGGAATAAGAAATACCTTACCCTCAACAGATAGAAAAGGTGAGATCATGGAGCTTCCCATCTATCTTCGTGAGAGATCAGAAGTCAGCCTGATGGTAATCTCCTTCCAACTGGAATAGAACATGAACAAAGTACAAGTTTCAGCAAGGTTTTGCTGTTAGGGCTTGCCTGACCAGAATTTCTTAATTTCATGCTAAATCCACTGTATTCACACACACACACACACACACAGAAGCTGCTCTCTGTTGTCTCACTCATTCTAGCTGAGGGTCTCAGGCAGATGGGGAAAGAGTAGAAAGCATTGGCTTTGGATTTGGCAGCTTATTCCCCACAACCACCCTCTGATTGGCCTCTTTGATCCCTTAGCTTTAGATATGTGGTAAAACCCAAAGTTCTTAGTGGCCAAATTAATTCTTAGCTTGAGAAGCTGATGGCAAGGCACTCAGCATGCTGCAGCAAAGCTGACTCTAAAGCAACAAAAGTCTCCATCACTCATGCTGTAAACCCTGTTGTTGGATGGTCCCCTTCTCTGTCCTGGGCCCTCACCCATATCTAGCTAGTCATCATGGCCTGTTGATTTATTTTTCTCATCTAATGTACCTCACATCTGTCCCTATATTTTCAATCCTCTTACCACTGTATCAGACCAGGTGCTTATCAACTCATGCCTGAAAAATAAAACTAACTAATGTAACGGGGAGAAAATTAAAGTGTCAGTTTAAGAGCTAACTAATGACAAATTTCCTCTTAGGGGAAGAGATCTGTGTTTGTTTTAGCCAAACACCTTGATGGGTGGTTTTCATTGCGCAACGATTACCCTTGGGGCATGGTTGGAATAGACCAGGAGCTAAATGGCTCTGCCTGAGAAATTAGCAATAATGTCATGGTTTAGGAATTAGTGATCTAAGAGAAGTAAGAAGACTGAAGGAGAGAGAGATATAACTGAGCAACATGGAGAAACTCAAGCCCTAGTAGAATGACTAAGGACCTTTTAAGGCCAGAGACATGTAATATTTAAGGATGTAATTACTCCATCCTTCAATAAATCTTGCTCACATACAATTGTGAGCGGTTAGTACATGGGGAAGTGGAGGAATCAAGGAGTGACCAGGGAGGCAACACAGTGCAGGAAAGGAACCGCATACCCAGGAAGCACGAGAAGAGAATGAGAACATAGGTAAAGCAGAAACACACAGAGGTGACCAGAAGAAACATTAATATTAAACGTGAGAGAAACCCTGGGATGGGTGTACTATTTAATTTTTAGTTAAATCTTAAAGGGCTCCATGACCCCAGCAAGCCAGATGACTTGGGGCCATGCAGGGCCTGGAATCTAAATCACACTACCATTCCTTATTGAGCACTTACTGCTCTTCCATTTTCTCTCTTCGCCTTTCCCCATACTGCTTTGTGTCCTGAAAGACTGACCTGTGTTGACATTATTAATGGGCTTTCCTATATTCTGGTTTCCTGTTAGGTTCCAACAATGGGAAGCCTTGGAAGCAGATCTGAGAGAGAGAAGAGAGTGAGGTCAGGGGGTTTATTCACCGTGCTCCCTCCCTGCAGGATTGCTGTGGGATGGCTAAATTCAAAGTACCTGCAAGATGGCCCTCTCAACATCTCTCTCTCTCTCACTCTGAGCAAGTAACTTCTCCCTCCTTTAGGACTCCAAAAACCAGTTGAAGTTGAGTAGATTACTACTCAGGGTGACCACATGTGCTCCATAGGGTTTTCAATGGCTTATTTTCCAAAAGTAGATCACCAGGCGTTTCTTCTAAGGCAGCTCTGAGTGGACTCGAACCTCCGACCTTTAGGTTAGGAGCCAAGCGCATTAACTGTTTGTGCCAGCCAGAGTCTCCCCTTCAGGACTAGGGGTGGATATAACCCCACTGTTGTTAGTCCTGAGGTACTACTCCTTGTGATTTGCCTACAGCCTGCTCACATCTTTGTTAAAAGACTCTAGTAAATTCTCTTCAATTACCTAATTTGAGGGTGTCATTTGTCTTTTGCTAGCACTTTAACTAATAGACTCACTAGTCCTTTACATTCATTATCTCAGTTAATTCTCACATCAACCCTATAATGTAGATAATATTATTATTCCTATCTTAGAGATGTGGAAATATGAGGCAAAGAGACATTAAGTAACTTGCCTGAGGACCTTCTCTGACTTCAGAGCTTTGGCTTCTATATGCTATGTTTTTCTTTGTTTGTTTGGTTTTTGCTATTCTAGAGGTATCCCTGCCTCCAGGCTCCAAACCATCTAATACACTATGGTCAGATTATTCTTCCTAAAACATTCATCCAAGGCCCATTAAAATCTGGCTCCTGTCTACCTTCTATCTCCAACTTCTCTCCTATACGTGCCTTTCAATCAAGCCAAACTGACTTTTCCCCAAACAGACGTTATAAGCCCTACCTCATGCTTCTGCTCATAAGCCTGAACTTGCCTCCCCATCTTGATCTCATCTCCTTCTTTGCTAGTTTGAATTTTCCCTTTCCTTCAAGGTCCTGCTGAAATCTTCCCTCTTCCATTAAAAAAAAAAAAAAGCCTAACCCATTGCCATCAAGTAGATCCCAACTCACAGTAACCCTATAGGACAGAGTAGAACTGCCCTATAGGGTTTCCAAGGATTAGCTGATGGATTCGAACTGCCAATCTTTTGCTTAGCAGCTGAGCTCTTAACCACTGCGCCACCAGGGCTCCACAGAGCCAGGCTAATCTTAGTCCTGCCAGTTTCTAGTTAGGTGACCTTTGTCAAGTCATGTTAACAATTTTAAGCCTCAGTATCTTCAACTAAAATTCCTGTCAGTTGCCAATTACCGATCTCAAATTGCTTTCTGAAGACTTACTGATCTCAAAATGGCTCAGCAATGAGACCAGCCAGTCTAGGAACACTTCCTCTCTTCAACAACTTGATCAGGACTTCACAAATGGTGTCTTGTGGTGAATATTAGCCCATCTCTTGATGGCTGCACACAGGGACGGATTACCCAATAAGCAAGGTAAGCACATGCTTCCGGCATCAATAAAACAGGTGCACCAGTTGTCCAAAGTAAAGACTCATAAATGACAAACAGACAGGACACAAGGAAAAGCAAGTGCCACAGTGGAAGGGAACTGGCAGAGCACTAAATGAAATAGATACCAGCTCCAGTGTGGAGAATGTGCTGGCCTGAAATAGAGTTGACACAGGGTCAGGAGGGCGCCCGTGCACAAGATTGTTTAAGCTATGATGCCTCTACCACTTCAACACCTTCTTGACATCTGTCTCCTATGCTCCCCTCCCTTGTAATTGAAACTCCTTATCTCGGCTGGTCTCTTGGGAGTATACTATTTCTTTCTAATAAATAAGAGGTGGGGGTGGGCTGTCAAGTCTAACTCTTGCTACATTCACCCATTAAAAATTGTACAATCCAGTTCATCTCATTCCGCTAAAATGGCATATGCCACTTTTGCATTCAGTCATTAATATTAGAGTCACATTTTAAAAGAACTTACGTTATGGATAACTAAGACACACACACACATACATATACAGGTATATATATAACTCACATATCCCATTCAAATGCATGAGTAAGCAGAGGAGGGGGCCCCACAGATTATCCGTGTTTAGGGCCCCCACATTCCTTAATTCAGCCCTGACTGCACAACTTCTGACCCCCCTTCCTATTTGGAAGAAGTTGTCTACGTGTGCATCTTGGGAGAAAGGGCTCTGTCTCTCACTACAGAGCCCACCCATTGCTGTCGAGTTGGTTGTGACTCATAGCACCTCTATAGGAAGAGTAGAACTGCCCCATAGAGTTTCCAAGGAGTGACTGGTGAATTCGAACTGGTTAGCAGTTGAACACTTAACCGCTGCGCCAAGAAGCCTCCGCCAAGTATTCCTACTCCCTGCTCTCAACAGCTAGGATACAGGCACATGATCTAGGCTCAGCCACAAGACCTAGCTTCAGTCAATAGAAAGCTCCTTCCTGGAACTTTGAACATGGAGAAGATAGACACAGGGGCAATTGGATTTTTCATTAGCCATAATTTTACCATCCTCCCCAGGCTTTAGTGTGCATCAGAAAATCTTTTGTGTCATGTATGTGTGGAGGTGGGGCAGGGAGGTGTTCTTGTTAAAATGCAGTTTCCTGGGCCTTACATGTTGTTGTTGTTAACGTCTTTTGAGTCAACTCCCAACTCATGGTGACTCCATGAACAACAGAATGAAGCACTGCCGCATCCTGAGCCATCCTCATGATGGAGAGTGAACCATTGTGATCCATAGGGTTTTCATTGGCTGATTTTCAAAAGTAGATCTCCAGGCCTTTCTTCCTAGTCTGTCTTCATCTGGAAGCTCCACTGAAACTTGTCCAGCATCATGGCAACACACAAGCCTCCACTGACAGATGGGTGGTGGCCGCGCTTGAGGTGCATTGACCAGGAATCAAACCTGGGTCTCCTGCCTGGAAAGTGAGATTTCTACCAGTGAAACTGCTACATCAGTATCCCTGGGAAAGGGACACAGTAATCTTCATTTTCTTCAACTCCCTAGGGCCTTGGTGATTCTGACACATACTAAAGTTTGAAAATCAAAGCTCTAGGAGATCTGTCCTACTGCCTTCGAGTTGATTCTGACTCATAGTGAACCTACAGGACAGAGTAGAACTGCGCCATAGAGTTTCCAAGAAGCAGCTGGTGGATTCAATTGCCGACCTTTTGATTAGCAGCCAGGCCCTTAACCACTGCCCAGAGCTCCAGGAGATCTGTAGATAGTACATTATTCTTGCCTTACTAATTCTTCCATTCCTTTACCCCTCATTATTTGCTTCTACAGAAGTGAAGATATATTTTCTACCTAAAGACTTTGGCTTTACTCCTGAGAATAAGCTTTACATTAACCACCCCTAAACACACATTAAATACACACATTCATACACACACACACACAACTTTGATACCTTGAAAGGGGAACAGGGTTTATATGCTGCACAAATAAAGGGGTACAGTGGGTAAATCCCACCTTTATTGCTAATTGCATGGTGAAGATTAGCATGAATCCTATTCCCACCTGGAAACAGATCCATTCCTCACCTTCCCACATCTTCCTCATCACCAGCCACCTGAGTGGCACATTCTCCAACCTTCAGCCATTCAGAGCTAAGTCAGAGTTCCCAAGTTAGAAGGATTCAGTCCTTCCATCCTTCCAACTGCCAAATAGGCAGGGAGACTACCTATACTTACAGTTACCCATTTATCATAATCAGAAAGGATATAAATAAAGAGATCTATCAGGAAGACCCACAAACTTCCATGTTCAAAGCCTTTTATTGGCTTCATTGCACAGTCATGATCAATTGAATCAATGAACATACATGATTGCATCATGCCCCCTGTCCCCTTTTCCTGAGGTTAAATGACCAGGTTTGGTCTTTGGGACCCTGCCCACTGCCGCCAACCACCCCCCCCCGCCACACACACACACTCATTTGAACGTGTTCTAAAGTGTTGCCTGGCTGTTTTAGAAAACAGAGGCACCTTGATTGCTGGAAAATTCTAAGGGCTATCTTACAAGAATCAAAGACAAAGGCCTGTACTAGCAAGTCTCTAAAACTGAGGCACTTGGCATAACAAAATGGTTGATATAAGGTCTGAATCAAAACTCCATTTTGTTACAAGCCCCTGCTTCTGCATTCCTGAAATGGAACTGTGACTTCTTCCCATTAGTATGCATATAACCTTGGGCCTCTGGCTGAATCGAACCAGGAGACCCTGGCCCCTATCAATCATCTTGTTTAACCGACCTAGCTCTTGCCCCAAGCTACTCTTAGCAAGTAAGTGGGGGTCAGGAATGAGGTTTAGCTACTCTTAGTAAGTGAGGGTGGGGGTCAGAAATGTGACTGTAGGAGAATGAGTTTACTCAAGATGTTCCAGGAAGAAAGTAGTTGAAAATAGGATTGCTGATGACTTTGCAGATGATGTACTCACCTTGTGGCTATAATCATCCAACCATCATGCACTCCCCTTCCCCATGTTTACTGTAAAAGCACACCTCTCCCTCCATACTTGGGAGTAACTTTGTATTCTCTACAGGGTTGTTGCCCAATCTGCAAATTGTTTTATTCCTCAACAAATCTCTTTACTTTTATTTTAACAGAGTACACTTTCTCACTCTTTGACAGATCAAATCAAGTTCTTTGTCTCACATATGCCATCAATCATTCTGCTTATCATATTTCTAATTCCTCTAATAGAAGGAATTTGTTTAGCCTCCATAAACCTCTTCCAAGTTTCCAATCGTTTAGGAAATTAATTTAGGTTCTTGCCACAGCATGATCAGAAATGATGGTATCTTTCACTTCATTTTATTTCTCTTCTATTTTTTATTTCACATAAATACTATCAATTTTATTGGCATCTTTCATTTTTTTGTTAAGTGTGGACTGGATTCATGGTATGAGTTTTTCTCAATCCTTTATCATACTCATGTTAACTGTTTGGCTGAATAGGTCATTTTGATTACTTTTCTTTTCCAAGACATTTCAAAATCCCTCCCCAGCCCCTAACCCTTTTTATACTGGAGGAAGATACTACTTTCCCTGTCACAGATCTTTTCAGGGTCATATGCATTCATATATTGGATCTTTTTATCCTTTTGAATACATATCCATAATTAGATACATTTTGCCATATCTCATGTTTTTTTGACTTGGACAAGTTAAAAACCAACTTGGGTCTCCATTCCCTACTCTGTAAAAAGATAAGACTGAAATAATGTCTCTCTAAAGGACCTTCTAGATAGTCTATGTCCACAGAAGACTGGGTAGTTAGACAGCAGAGCTGGGCACTAGGGAGCTGTCAAAGAGAAAAATTAATAACGACACCTTATTTTGATTTTAAGGTTTTTCTTACCCACAAAACCAAATATTAACCACAAAAAAATTTCTGACCCAAAATTAGTCTTTCCAGCAGCTTTTTTTTTCACCCAAGATTGCTAATCTTTTCTTTCGCCTTTGAAGCCAGGCTTACTTAATTTAAATTTCAAAAGATATCATGGCTGCAGGTGGGTGGAGGGCCAGAGACCACCCTGATATCAGTTGATCTCAGTAAAAGGGGGAGGGCAGGGTTCCATCAATCATGTTAAGATTAGCCAATGGTTGATCTTCTATTCTTCTCCCTCCTCTTCTCTTTGTAAACTTCATTGTAACTAGCGTACTTCAAGCCATTTGCTTTTTTTAAATCAGAATGATCTCCCTATGCGCATATAGAATAACTGTTCAGAATAAACATTATGTTTCAATTTCTTCGAGTTTTGATCCTTTTTAACAGAGCAAGTGAGAAAGCTTCAGTCAAACAAAACAATCCTAAACGCCAAAGCATAAAGTTTCTGAAACTTGTCACATACCAAGAATATTCTTAGAAATGAAATTTTGATACACGTTACAATATGGATAAATCTCAAAAACATTATGCTAAGTGAAAGAAGCCAGACAAAAAAGATCATATATTGTATGGCTCCATTTATATGAAATGTCCAGAACTGGTAAATCCATAGATACAGAAAGCGGATTGGTTGTTGCCGGGTGCTGGGGTAAGGGGGCAAAGGGGGAATGACTGCTTAATGAGTATGTCTGAATGACAATTGGTCATTCTTATTGCTATTCTAATACGTGAATATACTACAATTTATTTTTCTACTATTGAGTTGTTTCCAGTTTAGAGCTATCATGAAAAGTGTGGCTATAAATTTTATTACGCATGTCTTTTGATGCATATATGCACTCATTTCTGTTAGGTATATACTCGGGGGTGGAATTGCTGGGTCAATGGGTGTGTGTATGCTTAGCTTTAATGGATACTGCCAAAGAGTTTTCCAAAGTGATAGTTTCAATTTACACTCCCACCTGCTATGTATGAGAGCTACAGTTTTTCCACATTCTTGTCAACACGTGTTTGTTGTCAGTCTTTTTCATTTTAGGCATTTTGGTGAGGTGTGTAGTGGTGCAAACAGTTAAGCACTTGACTACTAGCCGAGAAGTTGGCGCTTTGAATCCACCCAGAGGTGCCTCAGAAGACAGGCCTGGCAATCTGCTTCTGAAAGGTCACAACCTGGAAAACCCTATGAAGCACAATTCTACTCTACACATATGGGGTTGCCATGAGTCAAAATTGACTCAATGGTAACTAACAACAACAGTGGTATCTAATTGTGGATTTATTTTGTGTTTCCCTGGTGACTAATAAAGTTGTTGCAGGGTGTTAAGGCCTGACGAAACTCGCTAGGGTGATGGCTTGATAAGCATGCCATTAATCAGACTTTGTTTTCTTGACAGTTCCTGACAGAGTATAAACCCCAAAAAACCCAAATGCATTGCCATCAAGTCAATTCTGACTCAAGTGGTTAAGCGTTTGGCCTCTAACCAAAAGGTCGGCAGTTCTAATCCACCAGCCACTCCTTGGAAACCCTATGGGGCAGTTCTACTCTGTACTATAGGGTGTCTATGAGTGGCAGAGTATATGAGGTGTTAAATAAGTGTTTGTTGGATACATGAACAAATGAATGAAAATAAATGGAATAATGCTTAACCACTGTTTATAACTGTTCACTTGCCTTCATCAAGCCTTCAGAAAAGCTTTGTTGAGGGAAACACTTGTGGGAAACCACTCTTTAAAGATGTCACAGCTCTTCAGCAAGTCAGAATTACTGACATGGAGGAGCCCAGTAGGCTTCAAGGTGAGTTATCAATAATTAAAAAGCCAGATTAAGTGGTAAAGGATCAATTGAGGATTAATGACTAGGTATTACAAAACGAAGCCTTCTTGTTTACATTTCTTTAAATTGTTCTATATGTTGTGTATATTTAATATGTATAATTAGAGGTTAGGAGATGCTAGTGCTTTGGTCACTCATTCAACAAAAGGTTATTGAGCACCTATTAGATGCCAGGCATTGTTTTAATTCATGGTATAATGGAAAGAGCATGGGCTTTGGACATCGATACACCTGAGTTTGAATCCCTCATCATCTGCAAGTTATTTAGCCTCTCTGATTCTCAACTTCCTCATTCATAAAATGGAATTGCAAAGCTTATCTTGAAGATTATTGTGAGGATCAACGAAGGAATGCATGTAAAGTGCCTGAAACATGGAAGGCATGCAATATCTTAGTTATCTGTAGCACTTATCATGTTGTTGTTGCTATCAGGTGACGTCAAGTCATCAAGTCGGTTCTGACTCAAAGTGACCCTGTGAACAACAGAACAACACACTGCCGGGTCCTGCGCCATCCTCACAATCATTGTTATGCTTGAGCCCATTGTTCCAGCCACAGTGTCAATCCATTTTGAAGGTCTTCCCCTTTTTTGCTGACCCTCTACTCTACCAAGCATGATGACCTTCTCCAGGGACTGATCCCTCCTGATAACATGTCCCAAGTACGTGAGACCAAGCCTCGCCATCCTTGCTTCCAAGGGGCATTCTGGCTGTACTTCTTCCAAGACAGACTTGTTCGTTCTTCTGGCAGTCCATAGTATATTCAATATTCTCCGCCAACACCGTAATTCACACTTATCATAGTGTGATTTATATTATAATTATGTGCATTCTATCTCCCCCTTTAGACAGTGAGTTCCTTAAGAGCAGGAAGAATCCCATTCATCCTTGTAACATCGAATCTCTAGCAGAGTGCCTGGCATGTACTGGGCATTAAATCAATGTTTGTTGAATTAAAGATCCACTCCCTCCCTTCTGGGAACTTACAAGCCAATAGTGGAGCTATGTAGTAGTCAAAGGCAAAATATAATGACAAGCATATGAAAGGTCCAAGCAAGGTGCTTTGGGGTTCAGAAGAAGGAAATTAGCACTTGTGACTGTGGAGATCAAATAAGGCTTCCTGGAAGTGGGACCCTAGGGGTTGGATCTTGAAAGCTGAATAGGATTTTTAATAGGCAAATATAACAGCACAGTCATTTCAGACAGTGGGATTATTATTAGCATCGGTTTGGGGAGTGTGTTAGAATGAAATATAGGTTAACTTTTTTAACATAAATTTTTTATATTAAAAGTTTTGTAGATTTACAGAAAAATTGCAAAGATAGTACAGAGTTCCCGTATACTCTGCACCCAGTGTCCCCTAGTATTAACATCTTACATCAGTTGGTATATTTGTCACAATTAATGAGACAGTATTGATACATTATTATTAAATGAAGTCCACACTTTATTCAGATTTCCTTAGTTTTTACCTAATGCCCTTTTCCTGCCCAAGGATCCTATCCATGATACCACATTACATTTCTTCTTCTTGTCTCCTTAAGTTCCTCTTAGATGTGACAGTTTCTCAGGCTTTCCTTGTTTTGGATGACCTTAATAGTTGTGAGGAGTACTGGTCAGGCGTTTTGTAAAATATCCCTCAACTGGGTTTTTTTTCTTTAACAGTTTTATTGAGGTAGAATTGTCAATAGTAAACTGCATGTATTTAAAATGGACAATTTGATATATTTTGACAATTTGATATGCAAAATCATCGCCTCAATCAAGATAGTGAAGGTATCCATTAGCTCCAGAAGTTTCCTTCGCTTCCATCACCATAGATTAGTTTGCATTTTCTAGAAATTTTTACAAATGGAATTATATAGTGTGTACTTTTTTTTTTGCAATTGCTTCTTTCACGGTAATTATTTTGAGATTCATCCATGTTTTCCCATGTATCAATGGTTCGTGCCTTTTTATTGATGAGTAGTAGTCCATTGATGGAAATACCACAATTTATTTTTCCATTCACTATTGATGGAAATTCAGGTTGTTTCCATTTTGGGGGCTACTCTTGAGTAAATATCTAAGAGTAGAATGGCTGGGTCATATGACAGGTGCATGCTGAATGTTTTAAGAAGCTGCCAAAGTTCTTCCAAAGTAGTTGTACCATATCCTCACCAGCAGTGAATGAGATTTCCTTTTCCTCTACATCCTCGTCAACACTTGCTATGGTAAACCTTTTTAATTTAGCTATGTAGTGAGTATGTAGGTGTATCTCATTGTAGTTTTTTTTTTATTATGATAAATATATACATTGTTGTTATTGATGGTTGCCATCGAGTTGATTCCAAATCCTGGCGACCTCACATGTGCAAAGTAGAACTACTCTATAGAGTTTTCTAGACTGTGACTATTTGGAAGCAGATTGCGAGGCCTTACTTCTGAGGTGGCTGAGTGGGTTTGACCCACCAACCTTTTGGTTAGTAGTAGTCCAGCGCTTAATCATTTACACCACCCAAGGACTCAAATATATACACAAAACATTTGCCATCTCAATATTTTTACATGTACAATTCAGTGACGTTAATTACATTAATCATGCTATGCAACCATCACCACTGTTTCCAAAGTTTTCTATCACCCTTAACAGAAATGCTGTGCCCCCTAAGCAATGACTCCCTCTATGCCCCTCCCTCCTGCCCCTGGTAACCACTAATAAACTTTGGTCTCTATATATTTACCAAATTTTAGATAGTTCATTTAAGTGAAATCATAAAATATTGCTCCTTTTGTAACTGATTTATTTCTCTTAGCATAATGTTTTCAAGGTTCATCAATATTGTAGCATGTATCAGGACTTCATTTTTTTCTTTACTTCTGAATAATACCTCAGTTGGAATTTGTCTGATATTTTTCCCATTATTAGACTTCGATTATGGGTTTGGGGAAGGAAGACCACAGAGAAAAAGTGCCATTTCCATCACATCATATCAAGGCTACATACTATCAACACGACTTATAACTATTGAAGTTGACATTGATCACCTGACTGAGGTAATGTTTGTCAGCTTTCTCCACTGTAAAGTTACTTTATTCCTCCTCTTCCATACTGTGCTTTTAGAAGGAGGTCACTATGCACAGCCCACACTTAAGGAGAGGGGAGTTATGCTTCAGCTCCTTAAGGGCAGACTATCCACAGAAATATTTACAATTGTTTTGCAGGGGAGATTTGTCTCTTGTCTGTCATTAGTTATTTATTCAATCTATTTATATCAAGATGAACTCATGGATATTTATTTCATATGTTGGGTTATAATCTAATACTACTTTATTTATGTATTTATTTTTTGCTCAAATTGCTCCAGCTTTGGCTATTGGGAGCTCTTTAAGTTGGCTCCTGTAGCCCTTTAACATACTCCCATCACTGGGGGTTGTTGTTGTTTTAGCATTTTGTTCCTTTCTGGAACTATAATACAAGATGCTCCAGGCTCATTTTGCTATTTCCTGCCCCAGTCCTAGAATTAGCCATTTCTTCAAGGAGCCCTGGTTTCTTTCATTGGAGAATGGTATTAGAAACTTAGATTTGGATGCTAGGTGTGCTTGTTGCTACTGGGGTGTTAGGTTAACTTTTAAATAATTTAACAGTAGCAGAAGAACCTTCTACTTCCTCTTCCCGTCAGGTTAAGTTTCCCTATAATATATCTTCATTATTTTCTTCCTCCATGATTTCTGATGCCACTCTCCCCTTCCCTAGGCAAAAAGCCTCATGAACTAGACTTAGTGATTTCACTGTAGCAGGGGAAGAATTGATAATGATAACCTCTACCTACTCCCGTGCATGCATGCATGTTGCATATATCTCACCCTTATTTATCATTTTTCCAATCAGATAAGAGGGGTTTTCTTGGGGAGCCAAAAGCTGTCATTCAACTCCCCCTCCCAATAGACAGGCACCAAAACACCGTTTTATTTAATACTTTGCAATGTTATAACCTGTCCCATAACACAGAGGGCAGTGGTGGTTCAGTGACAGAATTCTCACCTTCCATGCGGGAGACCCAACTTTGATTCCCAGACAATGTACCTCATGCGCAGCCACCACCCATCTGTCGGTGGGGCCTTGCATGTTGCAATGATGCTAAGCAGGTTTCAGTGGAGCCTCCAGACTAAGACGGACTAGAAGAAAGGTCTGGCAATCTACCTCCGAAAATCAGCCAATGAAAATCTTATGGATCACAACAGTCAGACCTGCAACCAATCATGAGGATGGCGCAGGACAGGGCAGCACTTCTTTCTTTTGTGCATAAGGTGGCCATGAGTTGGGAGCCGACTCAACAGCAGTCAGCAACAACAATAACATCCCTCAACACAGACCTCTTAAAAACCTATTTTACAAAGACTACAATCATTTTTTTCTTTCTTTTTTTAATTGTGCTTTAGATGAAGCTTTACAGAGCAAATTAGTTTCTCACTAAACAACTAATACACATACTGTTTTGTGACATTGGTTGCCAACCCCATGATGTGTCAACACTCTCCTCTTCTCAACCTTGAGTTCCCCATTTCCATTTGTCCAGCTTTCCTGTCCCCTATTGCCTTCTCAACCTCGCCCCTGGGCTGGTGTGCCGATCTAGTCTCGTATACATGGTTGAGCTATGTGTATTATTGTTTCTTTTATGGGCCTGTCTAATATTTGGCTGAAGGGTAACCGCAGTACTGAGTTTAAAGGATGTCTGGGGGCCATACTTTTGAGGTTTCTCCAGTCTCTGTCAGACCAGTAAGTCTGGTCCTTTTTTGTGAGTTAGAATTTTGTTCTACATTTTTCTCCAGCTCTCTCCTGGACTCTCTATTGTGATCCCTGTCAGAGCAGTGAGTGGTGGTAGCCGGGCACCATCTAGTTGTGCTGGACACAAGACCACAATTATTTGTTCAACTTGATTGTTCAACTTGTCTTTTTTCAGCTTCTGTTCCTCGGTTCCTTGGCAATCTTCATGTGATGTGGCATCTATCATCCCCCCATCTTTTAGAAACACGTCTTAACTGACTATATCAGAATACAATGGATTTTCTATAGATTCAAAATAACTCCTCCTTACCTCAAGTCCATTTGAAACATTTGTACATGCAAATGGGTCTAAAGCTTCAAAATGTTGTGTATCAAACAATTACAACATGTATATAGCATTTACCGTTTACATTTTCTTGTTTGACCCTGAAAACACAATGTTGGGAGACAGTTCTCCATGGGTCACTCACGTTTCTGCATTTCTTGCAAGAGTGATACTGACTAGTTTTTCTAGACTGTCTTTTCAGATATTTGCATAGGGAACAGTCGTGGAAGTCAGAGACAGTGTCTATCACAGGAGCAAAGAGCAGTTTGCTTACAGACTTGGAAGACGTAGTGCTACCCTCTAGAGCAAAGGGCAGGCATACTTATTATTTAGTATAATAAAGATGTCTCCCTCTGCAGCACAAGGCAGGCATGTTTACTGCCCATTATAAAATTTGTGTTCCCTAAGCTCAGGTTTCCTCTCTTTTAATGTAACTTACTGCATGTGGAGGTATCATCTTGCTCTCTTTTTGTGACCCATAAGAACTGAGGCTCAGGAAACTGGCACAAAGTACTGATATTCTGGTTTCTGCTATTGCTGTGAGTAATAAACAGTCCTTTTCCTCTGACCCAGGAGTCCCATGTCCCAGGCCAAATGCAAAGGTCAATACAGAAACTTAAAGACAAAGCCAGCCTGCTTTCTAAAGCAGACCTTGGTTGTTTATAGGATTTGTTTACCTGCTTGGGTTTGGGATCCTAAGGGCCATGGTTGAGGTCTAACCTGCAGGTTGCCCTCACCCTGCTGCTTGGAGTCTTGTTGGTAGTAACCTTAATTGAAATGCTGTATGAGACAAATTGAACCGATTTGGTCCCAGCCTCTGTCAGTCAGATCAATCAAAGTGGCTGTTGGAGTTGTGTACTCACGAGAAAATTTGCCAGAGGCCAAGACGATGTAGAAACAAAGGGTGGAGATTGTTGGCAGACAATGCTCCATGAGTCTCTTGAGTTTCTGCATGCCTTTAGAGAAAGCTACTGACTGCCTTTTGTTCTGGACCATTTTTTTCAAGGATGTTTGTACAGCAAACAGTCTTGCAAGATAGTTTCTCCCTCAGAAGCAAAGGGCAGACATGCTTACTTCTCATTAGAAAATATTCTTGTCTCCTGTAATGCAAGCCACCGTGCTTGCAGGTATCAGCTGACCTTCTTCATGTTGCCCTTTGGTAACTGAGGCTCAGGGAACCAGCACAAAAATGCTGATACACTGGCTACTGCCATAGCTGTGAATAATAAACTGTCTTTTCACATTGATTTAGGCGTCTTCTTCCAGCATTCATCAAACTGTCATCAGCTAACACGTTAGCTTTCATGTAGGGTAAAATCTCAGGTCCTTCACAGTTCCTGATACACTCCTTGTGTGGTGGGCAGGGCTGATATTTTTGTTCCCATTTTACAGATAAGAAAACAGGCTCTTTTCAGCATGGCTGCTCCTAGCATACGCAATTTTTCTTTTGATATCTCCAAGCATTTACAATATAGCCAGTAGGGAAAATCTACCAGCCATTACCAGGAAACTGAGACACAGAGCAGTTCAATGACTTGCTCAGTGACCAACCCAGTAAGTGTCAGGACTAGGATTTAAATTAGGCTGTCTGGCTCCAAAGACCAGGCACAGGAACACTTACATTTATTGCCTCTCTAAGTATTTTGATTAAATTGCATTTATTCAGTACCCAAGAAACAAAAAATAATACCTTTCAATTACAAATAAATATAAACAAGATTAGTTGTTACCAGGTTTAAAGAGAGTATATCCTAAGCATACACACAAAGTCATTTAAATCCCTCTATACAGAATGTCACTTTGAAGACAAAGGTGGTCTAACCTAAGCCATGATCTTTTCAATCCCCTCATATGTGTATGAAATTTTGATAATGGAAAAGGAAGACAGAAGAAGAATTGATGCATTTGAACTGTGGTGTTGGTGAAGAATATTGAATATACCTTGAATTGCCAAAAGAACAAACACATCAGTCTTAGAAGAAATATAACTAGAATGTTCCTTACAAACTGTAAAATGGTAGTAATAGTAGTAGCATCAGAACCTGTCTAACTTCAGGGGTGATAGTGCAAATCAAGATCAGCCCAAGGCTGATCCCTATAAAGTGGAGGTCAGAAATACCTCCACTCTCCAAACTTTTTACACCAGCCATCCCTCTCACAGCACTCTCTACTTCTCTGCTGGGTTTGATAATCCATTGTAATGGCCACACAGAACTCACAGACCATACTTACAATTAAGTGGTTTATTAAGAAAGTAACAGGGTACAACTCAGGATCAGGATCAACAGGCTACAACTCAGGATCAAGATCAGGAAGCATGTAGGCAAAGTCTCCCTTCTTCAGTGCAGGACAGCTCTCTTAGCTCCTCTTGGCTGTGCAAGCAAGCAGGCCCTTTTCTCTGCTGTGCACGCTTCCTGAGGACAAGCTTCCTCTCAGCCCCCTGAGGATAGGCTTCTCTTGACCCCCTGAGGACAGGCTCCTCTCAACCCTGGCCTCTGCTCTGCATGGGCAAGTGTTACAAAGCTGTTTAGCTCTACTGATAAGTGCTCAGAGATACCCCACCCCACCAGGAAGCCTCCTGCCTGAAAGCTCTCAGCTCTCTCCCTCCATGGGCCAGAAAATCCACCATGCCATCTCGCACCAGTCTCCTGGTTCCTGCTGCCTCGTACTGCTGCCTTCTACAGTGTTACTGCTCTCTCTCTCCTGGGTCTAGGAGGTTCTCAGCTCAGGGACCCTAGGTTCAAAGGACGTGGTCTGCTCTTCTTCTTGATTGTAGTAAGGTACCCTCTCAGCCTCTGGGATTGGCTGCCTTTAAGCCTAGTGGGATGGCAAAACTGACCAATTCCCTACAAGGGTTCCACAAATACCTTATTTGGATAGTCTCACCCCTACAGGGGCTTCATGCACCTTATTTGCATTATTAGCAGGCTGTCCTATCCCTTTGTGGGCCATGAGTACCTTATTTGCATAGTCCTATCTAATCATTTTGTGACAGTCACAAGACCCTGGCTAGAAGTAAAGTAATTCACTGCCCCACAATAGTCTATTGACCAATCTCTGTAAGGTGCGTACCAATCACAGGGCAGGCTGCAACCCAGAGCCAGACAAAAAGTATCAAACCACAAATTGTTTACAGTTTACCCAGGAAATGTCAACCAACCTGGACAAAAGTAACAAACTCTGTGGTGTAGAAAACTAGGGCAAAGGTAACTCCTCAGGGATTAGGGGTAAAAAGCTCTCAAGCTGTTTCTCCAAAGAACCAAGGCAAAAGGCCACATAAAGGAACTCACTTCACCATAGTCCACTCTCTGGCCTTTCCGCCATGGGTTCTTTCACATATTTAACATTTGGAGGGTTATTTCCCCCTCCCCATAAACTCCTCTCGAGGTTAGGTCATTCAGATAACAGTCACTCAGGTCTACTGCAGGTGTCCCTATGATCTGGTCAGGTTCTCCAAAAGCCACCTCAGCTTCACTCTTCCTGGCCTCTGATAAAATTTAACTGAGAGAATATTATTCCCTTGCTCTGAGTCTCTCAAGGCATCAGCATAGCAAAACTTTTAAGGGACTTTAGTTTGGGCCACTGTACTCCAGTCCAGCAATGCCTCCCCCTTAGTTGCACTCTTCCACACTTACAGCCTCTGCAATTACAATTTTTATAATCACCGTTAACCCTGTTAACAGTCAACACTCACAACTGAATCATATAATTGTGTTAGCATCTTCCCCAACCCTCTCTTTCCCTGCAGGCCAGAAAGCCCATCAGGAAAAGAGGAATCTATCCATTGGGGATCCTCCCTTGTCCTCCTCATTTTGAGTGTAAGCACACTCCTAAAAACGTGTAAGCCAGCAACTTCATGGCTTTATCTCCTCCTGTTTTAGACAGCCAGTCTTTAAATTCCCCTTCCCTATCAAACTGGTACGCTGAGGAGATAAGCATGTTCCTTGGTCTAAAGAATCTCTTCTGTTCTGGTTGGAACTTTGAGCATCTGCATCTACAAGCAAAGTCTAGTCCAGGGAAAGCCATCAAATTGCAGCAATTTACACCAACTCTCAGTTCAAATCCACCCAGAGGCACTTCAGAAGAAAGGCCTGGTGATCTACTTCTGAAAGATCAGCCATTGAAAACCCTATGGAGCACAGTTCTATTCTGCAACACAGGAAGTTGCCATGAGTCAGAACTGACTCAAAAACAACTGGCATCCTATGGATAGTAAAATGATCCCTATGTTTCTTCTAATCTAACATATTAAGTCTGTAACAGCACATAGAGGTAAAAACTAGGTGCTTAAAAGGAGATTCTTTAATTAACAAATTACTTTAATTCTTCAAAAAAAAAAAAAGGAAGAAAGAAAACAGGCTCAAAGAGATTCACTAGCTTGTTTTTGACGAACATCACCTAATTGTTCTCCAGAAGAATTGTGCCAATTTAATTTCCAGCAGAACACAATGTATGGAAGTTTCCATTCTCTTGCATCCACACTAATAATGAACATTATGTTTTAAAAAATATTTTCCATCTAATGGATAAAAAATGGTAATTCATAATTGTTAACGTTCATTTTTTTTTTTTAACCACTGAAGGGGAACATCTTTTCACCACTTGATGCCACATGGCCAAGAGTTCTCCTCCACTGGCCCTTCTTCGTGGATGAAAATTCCACCCCCTTTGGTGAGCAGGTGACACAAAGTTAAATTATTCATTTGACACTGTTAGAAAGGACTTTTGTCATCTGGTAGTGAAAGAGTTTCCTAAGGAAAACAACAACAACAAAAAACCTTGGTTATCAGCACTGGGAAAATGAGGCTAAGGTTTGGAAATGATAATAGTTATACATTAAACAATGGATGAACATATTATTATGTACTTTGGCACCGTGTCAGAAACATAATAAGTAAAATACATAGAAACATAATAAATAAAGTACACAGAAGTGAATTGATATACAATATCTCACTGAAATTGCATAATTATTCTGTAGGGTAGGTGTTATTGTCTCTGTTTTCCAGATAAGCAAATTGAGGCTTAGAATTGCTCAGTAAATTGTCTAAGACCACACAGCTATAAGTACTAACTTTCTTCTAGTGCCTCATCAATAATCAAAGAGATTCATAATACAGTATCAGTTAGATACCATTTTTTAATCTGCCACATTGGGAAAAAAATTAAATCCTGATATTATCAGCTCTGGCCAGACAGAAGAAAACCATTTGCTGTGTAGGGGATTGGCTCTGTGCTGGTACCCTAGCAACCTTGTATGCACCACCTAGACCACATAGGCAAGGCTGAAATGGCAGCTAATCTGAGTCTTGGTAGAAAGCCTTGTGATCCTCCCAGAACATGATAGGATGAGAGACTTGTGAGAAGCTGCTACAAGGTCATCTCCCCCTTGCCTCCCTATTTACCAAGGAGGCTGTCATGAGTTTCTCATCCCCTCCCAAGTTCTTGTAAGTATGAGGCTTTCTGCCTCTCCCGCTTGGAATACAACTGCAGGCGATAAAACTGTGTAGCTGCTGCATAGCATTGGCTCCTCATCAACAGTGTCCCACAACTCAAGTTACATTGTCATTTTGGCCCCTTTTGTTTTGGTGTCATCCTTTTTGGTGCTTGGGAGTAGGACCACGGGGAGCTGGTACTCGTTCTTTCACTGTCTGTGTAAGTCTTAAACAGCCTAAGTCTGAAAAAGGCTTGTTGTATATTTACTGGCCAAATCTGTCAGGCCTTGACCTTGCCTTGCTTGTGTGCTCAACACTCTGTAGGTAGAAGGGTCTATTGTTTCAACCTCTCTTGAGAGCCTTGGACAAATATGATTACAGTCTTTAAGCAAATAGTTTCATTTACAGTTTATTGGATCTTCATAATCACCCTGAAAAGAAAGCATTTTACAGATAAGGAAACTGAAAGTGAGAGAACTTAATCAATTTTCTCAAAGTCACAGTAAGCAGTTGACCTCGGACTAAACTCAGATGTGATCCTCAGTTCCAGGCTCACTGCACTTGCTATTGTGCATTTACAGCATGTATTACTAATGTCAATAATAAAAAAAAACTTAAGGATTGCCCCACTAGGACAGGTGTATGTCTCTGGTGTGGCAGCAAGGAGTGTTATGTGTTAATATAATAATGCTCTGCAGTCTGGCTCACAATTCCCTAAATACATTACCTTACACTTTCCCACACTGAGATCCATCTTCCACTTTCCTGCCCTCTCATTAGATGTTTCTGCAGTTTCTCACTGCTGACTTGGCGTTTTCTACTTGAAAAAATGAATTGCAAAATTGGCCTGTTCATGCTCTCTTCCAAACCTTTTATAAAAGCATGAACTAAGATGGATCCTAGTACTGACTCCCAGAGTTTTCTACTCTGAAAAACAAAACAAAACCTCAATAATAAAATGTCTCCCTCCATTATGTATCATGAATCTCTTTTAAAAGTTGGTAAGAATGTATATTGCAGTATTGTTTGTGATAATAAAAAATGACAAATAACCTAAATATTCATCAATAAGGAATTGAATTAGTAAAGTGTGAAATAACCACATAATGGAATACTACATAGCTATTAAAAATAATGATGGTGATGTATATTTACTAATGTGGGTAAATAGTCATTACACAATTTTAAAATTTGAAAAACTACATATACAGTATTATCCCAATGGATAGAAAAATAACAAGGAAGTCCATTAAAAGGTTAAAAGCAGTTTCTTGGGGTAATGTGAGTATAAGTGAGTTTTACAATTAATATATGTTTTTATAATCAGAAAAAAAGAAAACCTGTTTCCAATGTGGAAAATTTTAAATGAGACAATTGCCTTTGAGGGGAAAATATGTCAGTGGCTTTTCAAACATCTCAGTAATTTCGAGATTGCAAAATGTTGGCCAGATTTTTTTTTTTTAAATTGAATTCATTGCCAGCATTTTAAAATTTGGGGGATAAAACATGAATATAATTCCAGATTCTCTTGAGTTATCAGAAGATCTAGTCAGTCTGCTGCAGGCAATCATTGGCAGGAGCTGAGGGATGGCTGTTCCTTTATTTGGGATAGATTCTCTCCTGACAGCAATAACCTCCACTTAGTAGCCAGCTCTCATATGTGATATCTGCCTACCCCAATAAATATTGATTGTATCATTTGTCACAAGTCCTTTTGCCTTCTCCATCTCATCTGTTGTCTAAACCCAGAGAAGTCACCTCATCCTCAACTGTGTGTGTATGAAGACAGCATCTATGAGTCCTGTCTAAGAAAGAGTGCCAAGGGATGGGTGGAGAAAGCACATCCAAACACGTCACATTCCAAAATAAGGAGAGGCTGAGGCCAGTGTCAGTAGATGAGGTACAGAGCCAGGGAAGATGAGAACAAGATAAAGCAGGTCAAAATAGTCAAAGGGGAGGTTAGCGTTAACAAATGCCGGAGGAAAAAGGGCTATCACTTCCTCTCAGTAGGGTGCTGCATGGGTGGCTTGATCCATTGAAAGGGCTCAGGATGAACTAGATACAAGCAGAGCTGTAAGAAGTAAGTTTCCACTTCAAGTATATTGTTGCTTCCCCCCCCCCATATGGAATGTTTGCTTAAGTATTAATGATATCGTTTTAATCAAAATCTTGAATAGATAATACATTTACGTGACCCAAAGGCAAAGTTATACAAAGAAATTGAGAGAGAGAAGTTTTGCTTTCACCCTTGTCCCCTCTATACCATTTCCTCCTGTGGTGCTATCATATACTTTTGTGTGTGGCCTTTCTAGCCATGGTCTTGTAAACTCCCATTCAGGTGATTGTGTGATAGGGTAATTGTGGCCTACCAAGGGGATTGGTCAGTTTTGCCTTAAAAGAGAGCCAATTCCAGAGCAGGGAGAGACCCAGCAGCAGAGACCCGGCAACAGGAGATGGCGTGATGGGCTTCCCAGCCCATGGAGAGAGAAAGCTGAGTGCCTTTGGGCAGAGACTGAGGGCCAGGGAGAGGCGTGCCTGCGAGCACGGCTGGGGAGAGGCTGTCATGATGGAAGAACTGTATCTTGAGTGTTCCTGAGCCTGAATTGTAACTGTTATTTTCCTAATAAAGCCCATAATTGTGAGTATGGTGTGAGTTCTGTGTGGCCATTGCAATGAATTATCGAACCCAGTAGAGAGAGAGTGCTGTGGGAGGTACAGTTGGTGTCAGAATTAGTAAAGATGGCGGAGAGAGGAGGCTTATCTGACCTCCACCTCATAGGAATCAGCCTTGGGCTGTTGATCTTGGTTCTGCTTCCCACTTGTGGGGTTGGAGGAGGTCAGACACCTTCCCCAAGCCGTTTTTACACCTCCTGCCCTCTATAACCAGCACTGTCCAGTAGAAATGTCTGTAATGATGAAAATGTTTTATATGTGTGCTGTCCAATATGATAGCTACTAGCCACATCAGCTATTTAAATTTTAATTAATTAAAATATTTAAAAAATTAGTAAGTCAGTTCCTCAGTTGCACTAGCTACATTTTAAGTGCTCAAGAGCCACATGTGGCTAGCGGCTACCATATTGGACAGTATAGATCTATGGTTTCTTGTTTATCCTGTCACGGTTTCTTTCTACAAATACAAATAAATAAATATTGGTTTTTATTCCAGATTTCATCCACTCTCCCATAACGGAAATCACTCGTCTTTGATTTCCTGTTTCTTTCAAAAATAAATCTTATGAATGTAGGTACACCTGGCAATCTGACAGTTTACCAGCACAGTGGTTGTAGGCGATAATAAGTCACCCACTTTTTTGGTTAAAAGTGACCATCTTTGAGCTGTGTGACTTTGAACAAGTTACTTAACCTCTCTGAGTCTCATTTTCCTCCTCTGTAAAATGGAAATAATTTAGAACAGTACCTAGTACATAGTAAGTGATATATAAATTTTATTTGTGGTAGGCAGAACAATGGCTCCCCAAAGATGTCCACATCCTAATCTCCAGAATTTGTGAATACATTATGTTACATAATAAAGGGGATTAAGTTTGCTAATCATCTGGCTTTAAAACAGGGAGATTCTCCTGGATTATCTGGGTAGGCCCAATGTAATCAGAAGGGTCCTTAAAAGTGGAAGTGGGAGGCAGGAAAAGAGTCAAAGTCAGAGTGAGTGGATGTGAGGCAGCTTTCCAGGACCTTGGAGGAAGAGAATGGATGCAGGTGACAGGAGTCAGCACATTTATAGGCTCTGTATTCACTGCCATCATAGGTACACCCAATAGCCTATTGGATAAATGCAATTCAGGGAAGACTGTCAATAAGCAACACCGTGTTAAATGTGATTGGACAGGCCTCCTCCTTGGCATTACATCAACCAATTAGAGCGCAAAGGGCTTTTCACCGGCCTAGAAGTGTCCAGTTGCCTTTACCAAAAAAACAAAACAAACAAACAAACAAAAACTTTACAAAGATGCCACATAGAACACCTAAATGGTGGAATTTCAGCTTCAGCCCCTTGAGAGAGCCTGACCTTCATAACCCAGGTACATTATGCCTGAGGAGGGACGCTGGCCACGTTTGAGCCGTGTGTCCACCAACCCCGACCCTACTGCTGCCCGGGGTTATGACGTCTTGGCTTGAGCAGGAACTCACCGACCTGGGGGAGCACAGTGCTCCTGGAAATCAAGGGACCTGTCTGACCAGACACTGTCTCCGGTTCTGATCACAAATCTCAGTTAATCAAAAAAAGAAGAAGTGGCAAAACCGCGGTCGCCAGACACATAACACAAACAGTAATTGACAGTATTTATAAAAATATAAAATATCCTTAAATATTTACCAAGTCTGAAATTGTTTTCTGAACAGTTCTTCGGTTCTAAAAGAAATAATAATCTAAATACTAAAATTCGTGAATGAATACAAGAGCTGTTGGTGGAAAAAAATAATTAACCTAATTATCTAAGAAGCCTCCTTAGGGAGAGAAAAGGAATCAATAAAATGGGAAATATTGTAAAATCAAAGACATCCTTTTCAAGAATCTATAGTAGTGTATTAAAAACATTGCTTAAATATATGAATGTGAAAAAAATAAATTACGAAAACTGAGCCAAAACAGGATTTAAGGATTTTTATTTAAGAATTAAAGAAATTGAAGTCATCTATGTCCAACTTTCCAAGGGTGTTTCCTACCAGACCTTTAAGTAACAGCTAAATCTATTGCTAATAAAATGCTTCTAGATTATGAAGGGGGGAAACCTCATTTTTATTTAAAGAACATATAATACAATGATAAAACCTATTGAAGAAAGCATGCTGAAAAGAATTCTGAGAAGTCTGTTTATAAATGGGTATATAAAATCCCACTTGAAATATTAGCAATCAAATCTGGTGTTACATTACAGAAAAGACAAAATACGGGAAATGCTTTTAGTGCTCTAAATAACAAATTATAGAATAAATTCAGGTAAAACAGCATTAATAGAACAAGCATACCCCAATAAAACTATTTCAATACGACCTAAATTAAGGAATTCATTTAAATACATGACCCAGGACCTAAATATAAAGTAGAAATAAGTAAATCAAAAATTTCAACAACAATACCCATTTTAAGCTCCCTGGACTCTGAAATTACTATTCCAGTTCATTCGGATTTATCTGATTCTATTTTTTTCTAAGAGCCCTGGTCGTTAAGAGCTATGGCTGCTAACCAAAAAGGTTTGCAGATTGAATCCACCAGCAGCTCCTTGGAAGCCCTATGGGGCAGTTCTACTCTGTCCTATAGGGTCACTATGAGTCAGAATAGACTCGAAAGCAAAGAGTTTATTCTTTTCTAAAGCCATGGTGGTGCAGTGGTTAAGAGCTCGGCTGCTAACCAGTGGGCGGTTGGAACCCACCAATCGTCCGGCAGAAGAAAGATGTAGCAATCTCCTTCCATAAAAGATTTACAGCCTTGAAATAACAAAGTTTATTAAGAAAATGTTCTGCATCCTACTTTGGTGAGTGGCATCTGGGGTCTTAAAAGCTAGTAAGCGGCCATCTAAGATGCATCAATTGGTCCCAATTACCTGGAGTAAAGAAGAATGAAGAACACCAAAGACATAAGAAAAGTATTAGCCCAAGAGATAGAAAGAGCTACATAGGCCAGCGACTTCATCAGCCTGAGACCAGAAGAACTGGATGGTGCCCGGCTACCACCAATGACCGCCCTGACAGGGAACACAATGGAGAGTCCCTGAGGGAGCGGGAAAGGGTGGGATGCAGAACTCAAATTCTAGTAAAAAGACCAGACTTAATGGTCTGACTGAGACTGGAGGAACCCCAGAAAGCATGGCCCCCTGACTGTCAACCCAGTACTAAAACAATTCCCGAGGCCAACTCATCAGACAAAGACTGGACTGGACTGTGGGACATAAAATGATACTTGTGAAGAGTGTGCGTCTTAGCTCAATTTGATACATGAGCCTAAATGGGCAGCTTCTGTCCGGAGGTGAGATGAGAAGGCAGAGAGGGTTAGGAGTTGGTTGAACGGACACGGGAAATCAGGGGTGGAACGGAGGAGAGTGCTGTCACAGTACAGGGAGAGCAATTAGGTCACATAACAATGTATATATAAATTTTAGTATGGGAAACTAACTTGAATTGTAAACTTTCACTTAAACCACAACAATTAAAAAAAAAAGATTTACAGCCTTGGAAACCCTAAAGGACGGTTCTACTCTGCCCTATAGGGTCACAATAGGGTCACTATGTGTCAGATTTCACTCAAGAGCATTGGGCTTTATTCTTTCATAGGCTGTAATCTTGGCTTTTTAAAACACAAACCTTCATGGCCTGTGATTGTTCAATGAGAGCAGCTCACCCCACTCTCCACTGGCTCAGCCAGTGAAGGCCCTGCAGCCTCGGAGCCACAGCCATCGGCCCAAAGTGAGGAAAGGTGACCTGGGCTGAACCAACGAGAGCTTCCTAGGAAATTCAGCCAAGGGGATTGCGGAAAAACGGGGTATGTTTCTTTGCCTGCTGTTTGTTTGCTTGTTTTTAATCATAGAGATTTCAAAATATGAATCCAGAGCTGGGAGAAGACATGTCTCCTGCCTTTTGGATCAAAATAAGAAAAGAATGGTGACCAATTAAATGAATTAAGATGACGTTCTCCTTTTAACTCAAGCTATTTGAAGGTTAATAGTAATGTTAATGTTAATATTTCCAATTTCCACTCTGTTTTCTTCTGCGACCAATAGTTTTCTGTTCGTTTGTTTTTATATAAGTATATCGCTAAATTTGCAAACATTTGGGAATATTCCAGTTGCTTTTTTTTTAAATTGATTTCCGGGTTCCTACCTCTGTGGAGAGAGAGTATACACTGTGATTTCAATCTTTTGAAAATTATTGAGAATTGCTTTAAAGCTCAGTTTTGTTAGGTGTTCTATCTGTACTTTTAAAATAATTTGGAAGTTCCCCCTTTTGATTAGAATGTAGAAACCTGTAAAGAATGTCAAGAACTCCCAACTAACGATGAGAAAAAAAGCTGTATACTCTACAAAAATCATAACTTTCCTTAAGCCCATCAGAAGAGTTATAAGACCTTCCTAGAAGAGACTGGACACACAGTATAACCTTTAGCAGAGCACCAGGTACACAAGAGGAAGAATGGGGCTAGGACAGGATACTAGAGAGAGCTTCCCTGAGTAGAGCAGGCATGAAGGCATGAGGGTAATAACTGACTGAGTAGGGGCTATAAAGTTCTGGGTGTGTTCAGTTCAATGTGAAATAACTCTGATGGGCCATTTTATCTCCAGAGTTTCTCATGAGAACATTAAAGTCAGGATTTATGACAAATGAGGATCCTCATCAGGATTATTACTTCTTATTATTCTAGAATATTAAAAAAATCTTATAAGAGGACTTGAAAAATAGCATATTGTTGCCAAAGGACACCAAGAAAAACTACTATGAAATCAATTGCAAGTAAATGCCCAGGTGGGTGTCACATGATTGTCTCCCACATTTGAGAACAAATTTTTTGGAAGCCAAAGGCACTTTTCAGAGACATGCATCTGTTCAGAGAAAGAACTGTGGATCAGTTACAGGGGAAACAAACAAACAAACCAGGTTTAACTGTCACTTAATCTTTATCATGCTAATTGCTGCTACTTCAAAATGCCAGTGTTTATCAATATGCGGTACAAGCATTTTACCAAAGTAATTCTAGCACATTGGCCTCTTGCATTATTGTATTATGGGAGAAGGCATTATGACATATTGAATCGATTAGGGCAGTTGTAGTGCATTCTGAGTGCTTTGTATTTGTAAATTCAGAAAGCAAATAGAAGCATTAGTAAAACAACATTAAAAATGCCCCAGAATTGGGCTGTGGAATGCAGACTGGGAGTGCAGAGGTGATTGAGACAGATGAAATCAAGGAAGGACAGAGAGAAAATGGGGCTTTGTACTGAAGAATGGAAGGGGAAGGGAAGGCGTATGCCTGATTATTCACGCAGGGGGTGACTGAGGAAAAAGGGGACTAAGTGACCTATGATGCTCTAATGGTACGTTTTACGGAAAAGACGGAATAAGGGAAACGCTTTCAGTGCTCTAAGAAACAAATTAGGAGCATAAACCAGGGAAACAAACATAACAACAAACATACCCCAATCAAAATTCTTTCAACATGACTCATATTAAGAAATCCATTTAAATACACGAGAACTCAAATACAGCGCAGAAATCACTACATCAAAAATTTCAAGAAACAATTCCCTTCTCAAGCACCCTGAACTCTGAAATTACTATTCCAATCCATTCAGATTTATTATACTATTCTTCTCCTAGCTGTATTCTGTCGGTTTTTTAAAAAAAAAAATACAAATCTTCATGACCTGCAATTATGCATAACACGAGTGTATGGTGGGAGCGTCCAGTGAGAGCAGCCCAAGCTCCACTCTCCACTGGCTCAGCCAATGAAGGCTCTGAAGCCTCTGAACCACAGCCATTGGCCCAAAGTGTGGGAGGGTGGGGCGGGCTGAACCAATTAGAGCCTTCCTGGGATATAGAGCATTGGAGATTGAGGGGAATGTGGTGTGTTTCTTTCCTGTTTGTTTACTTCTAATAATAGAGATTTCAAACTATGAATCCAGAGCTGGGAGTGGACAAGTCTCCTGCCTCTGTAAGCAAATTAAGAGAATGATGATGAACAATTAAGAGAAATAAGGTGACCTCCCCTTCTTTTCCTCAAGCTATTGAAATGTAGAATTATTTTATCTTTTTCACATTCAAACACATGTGCCTGACAAAGTAAAATGCACCACGTTAACTTGATATGATGAAAACCCTGCCCCCAGTACAATAGCCAATAAAATGGGATTGGTCCTGATTCCTGCCTGACCCATCAGCACACATCTCTTCTTTGATCATGGCCCGTGACTAGAGAATAAAGAATGAATGTGTGTAGAGGTGGGGGGAGAGCAAGCCAGGAAGGGTGGCTATTTGCTCTTTCTTCTTATTATAAGGGATTTTACAAGCAAATCTGTGATCACAGAGAGGACTTGGCTGCCCCCTGAGGAGGACATTAGTGGAGCACAAGAGCATCCAGACTCCCCTCCACAGGGTGATCAATCCAGTCCTTGCCTCTGCTGATAAGCATGCGTCTGAAGGTTATGACAGGGGCAGTCCTGCCACTCATGGACTCCGCTGTTCTTCTGAAATACTGAATCTTCTCCATAACTTAACTAAGTCCGCTTTCAAAGTTGTCCTACACAGAGGTAATTTGCAAACAACGTTAGCCCTTGAAAGTGAAGCTAGTCAGGGACCATAGCTTTCAGGTGGAACTTATGCTTAACCAGGTATTTTGTCATGCCCACTGGGAATTTTAAGAATTAATAGTATGCATGCTTATGATGTTTATTAAAACAACTGGACTGGCATAGTTAATTCTATGCCTTCTAGGAGATGAGGGTCCTTTCCCAGATGGAATCTTCCAAGAGAGGTGAAGGGTGTCACCCAAGGTCACGTAGTTACTAGATGAGATCTCACACCAAGACCTTGGTAGATCTCCTGAATCTCACTCCAGTGTCTGCTCCATCAGATGTGGTTTTAGCCTTTGAGTGTTTGTGCCCAGCAGTGGCTCAAAGAGGCCATGTTTCTCTGCATTAACGTGCTGGACAGGACACACTTGAAAAGAAAGGAAATGCAGCATTATTGATTTGCTTCACCTCCCTCAATTCACCTACCCACTACCACTGGGTCATTAATTCAAATGAAAATACACAAGCAGGTTTTTTCTTAACCAAACTCAAATAGTTTGGGATGGCAGATATCAGGGGTGGGTGCTGCTGCTTCTGCTCTTCCCACTCTAACTTCTTTCTGTGGCCTCAAACCTGCCCCATTTATGATGATGTGGGTGTGTGCTTTTGGAGCCACAAGGAAGAGGAGGGGTTACAATTGTGGTGTCAAGTGTAAGGGGATCCCTGAAAGAAGAGGGCCAGAGACTATGGGAAGACTCAGTGGCCCTAAACCAGAAGAATCAGATATGGTAGCTGGTATTGACCCAGTTGTTTCACCAAGTACTCCGAGTACTCACTCCCACATGCACCTGTCTATCTGTGTGTCTGTTTGTCTATGTCCAGTGTCTCATGAGTGGGACAGGATGTCTGTGTGGATAGAAATATCATGACGACACAAGGTAATGACTCTGAAATAGGATATGGGGATCAAATAAAGGGGTGGGTCACCCTCCTAGGGATAAGACAAATAGTACCACTCCAGAAGACTACAACTCTGGCCTAGTAAAAAATTGACTTTCTGGCATGGATATACCCTGTGTCTGGCACCAGCAGGCTCTCAAGAAGAGATTGTTGCAATGCCTTAAGGAAGACAGCTCATTCTTGGACAATCCTCCATTGAGAGGTCATGTTAGCTTCTGCCTCCTCTAGAATCTGGGCTGGCCTGTGACTGCTTTGACCAATGGAGGATGGTGGAAGTGAAGTTATGCCAGTGCCGCATATAATCTTGAAGAGACTCGTGGTTTCAGTGTTGCTTTGTGAGAGCTCTGAGTCATCATGTCAGAAGTCGGCCTATCCTGGTGGACACATGGAGAGGCTCTGAGATGCTATGGGGTTGGGGGAGGATCAGGCTCAGCTGAGCCAAGCCCTCCAACCAGCAGCTCAAAAGCACCAGGTATGGCAATGGAATTTGTCCTGGACCCTCCAGAGTAGCCAGTCATCACGAGCGTACCACTGAGTGACCTTAGACTGGTTTATACTTTTAAAGGTTGCTTACACTTTGTATTTGGACCCTACTTAGAATTGTTGTTGTTATTACGTACTGTTGAGTCATTTCCAACTCATAGCGAGCATATGTGCAACAGAATGAAACACCGCCCTGTTCTGCATCATGCTTGCTATGTTTGAGCCCATTGTTGCAGCCACTGTGACAATCCATCTCATTGAGCATCTTTCTCTTTTTCGGTGACCCTCTACCTTACCAAGCATGATGTCCTTCTCCAGGGGCTGGTTCCTCCTGATAACATGTCCAAAGTAAGTGAGATAAAGTCTCGCCACCCACGCTTCTAAGGAGCATTCTGGCTGTACTTCTTCCAAGACAGATTTGTTCATTCTTCTGGCAGTCCATGATATATTCAATACTCTTCACCAACACCATAATTCAAAGGAATCAATTCTTCTTCGGTCTTCTTTATTCATTGTTCAGCTTTCACATGCATATGATGAGATGGAGAATACCATGGCTTGGGTCAGGCGCACCTTAGTCTTCAAGGTGACATCTTTGCATTTGAACACTTTAAAGAGGTCTTTGGCAGCAGATTTGCCCAAAGCAATACGTCCTTTGATTTCTTGACTGCTGCTTCCATGGGTGTTAATTGTGGATCCAAGTAAAATGAAATCCTTGACAACTTCGATATTATCACCTTTTATCATGATGTTGCTTACTGGTCCAGTTGTGAGGATTTTTGTTTTCTTTACGTGGATGTGTAATCCGTACTGAAGGCTGTGGTCTTTGATCCTCATCAGTAAGTGCTTCAAGTCCTCCTTGCTTTCAGCAAGCATGGTTGTGTCATCTACATATTGCAGGTTGCTAATGAGTCATCCTCCAATCCTAATGCTGCGTTCTTCTTCTTATAGTCCAGATTCTCAGATTATTAGCTCAGCATACAGATGAATAAGTATGGTGAAAGGATACAACCCTGACGCACACATTTTCTGATTGCAAACCATGCGGTATCCCCTTGTTCTGTTCAAATGGCTGCCTCTTGGTCTGTGCACAGGTTCCACATGAGCACAATTAAGTGTTCTGGAATTCCCACTCTTCACAATGTTATCCATAATTTGTTATGATTCATACAGTCAAAAGCCTTTGCACAGTTAATAAAACACAGGTCAACATCTTTCTGGTATTCTCTATTTTCAGCCAAGATCCATCTGACATCAGCAGTGATATTCCTCATTCCACGTCCTCTATTGAATCCAGCTTGAGTTTCTGGCACTTTCCTGCCAATGTCCTGCTGCAACCGTTTTTGAATTATCTTCAGAAATTTTACTTCTGTGTAATATTAATGAAATTGTTCAACAATTTCCACATTTCGTTGGATCCCCTTTCTTTGGAATGGGCACAAATATGGATCTCTTCCGGTCAGTTGGCAAGGTAGCTGTCTTTCAAATTTCTTGGCATAGGCGAGTCAGCACTTCCAATTTTGCATCTGTTTGCTGAAAAATCTCAATTGGTATTCCATCAGTTCCCAGAGCCTTGTTTTTCACCGAATGCCTTCAGAGCAACTTGGATTTCTTCCTTCAGTACCATTGGTTCTTGATCATATGCTAGTTCCTGAAATCACTGAGTGTCTAGCAACTCTTTTTGGTAGAGTGACTCTATATATTCCTTCCATTTACTTTTGATGCTTCCTGCATCATTTAATATTTTCCCCATAGAATTCTTCGATATTGCAACTCGAGGTTTGAGTTATTTCTTCAGTTCTTTCAGCTTGAGAGATGCCAAGCATGTTCTTCCCTTGTGGAGTTCTAACTCTAGGTCTTTTCACTTTTGTAGTGCTGGTTCCTAGAAGATGAGGAAGAATAAGATGAGGCCCTCACCCTCTGTGACTTAACCATTGAACTGGAGCGTCAGCAAAGGCATACTCCCAACGACTGTCACTAGAAGGCAGCATCTGATCAAGGCCACATGCTTGTATCTCGGGGTTCACAGTGTAGTGAGAGAAGAAGCAGGGAACTCCCTGTAGGACCAACAGTGCACCTAGCATGCTATGCCTGTTCGCTCACTCAGCCCTAATCACAACCCTTCCACAGAGGTCTCATCAATAGTATACCCCTTTTACAGTTGAAGATCATGAGGCTCAAGGAGGGAGCAGTAACTGTGGGCTGGGAGGGTCAGGACATCTTCACAGAGGAGGTAGGATTCGAGCCAAGACTTGAAAGGTGAATAGGATTCAGATAGGGAGAGAGCAAGGGGGTGAGGATTTCACTATGGTGAGAAGGAGCAGCTTGCCACAAAGCCCTGAGTCGGCAATGCCCAAAGGCAGCGAGGGAACAGGACTCTTTCCCTTTGCTCCCTAGCAACTCCCCAATCACAACTGAGAGCAGCGTTATCTCTGCAACTTCACAAACGTGGGGCTTAGCAGGGAAAAGTCATCATCCTCCCTTATCTCACTGTCAACACTAAGCAAACAGATGGGGCCAAGGGAGCCAGGAAAGAGTGTCCATACAGGTGTCTGGCACCCAATCTCACCCCCACCCCCTCCAAGAGCCTGAGGGCATGGCTTTCACTGAATGCTTAATATGCACCCAGCACTCTCTGCATTTCCCCACAGAATCCTCATGGCAATCCTGTAGAACCCCTTCTACAGAGGAGGAAACTGAGGCTCAGAGAGGGCAGGTGACTCACCCTAGGCAACACAGGTAGTCAGAGGCAGAGCTGGGGTTTGAACCCAGGTCACGTGTGACTGCAAAACCTGTGCCCCTAATCGCTCTTGCTGTGCAGTCGAGTCCATCAGCTCACATCAGCTGGTGGTCCCACACAGACACTCTCACCACCTTGTGCCTCCTCTTGTCCCTGTTAATGCAGCCCAGCAACACCAATAGTCTCCAGAAAACATTTTCAAAGGGCACAAATCACGAGAACAGATGTTAGAAGCAAAGCACTCTCCTTCTCCCATCAACCAACCCTTGGGCTCTGCAAATCCCCAAGCCCCAAGAGGTGCCCTCATGCCATCCCCAGACCTTTTCCCTAGAAGGGGGGCCACTCATCCTGTTGTCCCAGCACAATTTGATTCGTAGCACCCAATTCACTCTCAAACATGTTTCTATTTATTGGCCAAGAAGCTATGCGGTCACCTGACCTATGAAGGGGCACAGATGCCTCACACCTCAGGTTTTTGCAGCCATGACACACCTATCTCCCCTGAGTGAGGGTGGGGTCCCGCCCTTTGGGAAGAGTAGCCAACCTTTCTTTGAGGGGGGAATAAGGAAGGGAGGAGCCAGGGATGTGATCTGGAGGGGATTTCCAGCACAATCCAGCTTGTTGGAGCTGGAGTGGTTGTGGAACAGGGCTGGAAGAACGCCTGGAATGCACAGCTTGCCCTAGCTGGGGCCAGGCAGGGGTGAGCACAGCCTGCCCTCTCAGCCCAGCTGTACCTCACCTACAAGACAGGTAGAGAGTTGAAGAATAGACTCCGCTACAGGTAAATTCGGTTTGACAATGTTTAATTCACATTAAAATGGTTTTCAAGATAGGCAGAATGCCACAAGCCCCCAAACGAAAGTATCTGAAACTTTAGTGGGCTACAGTTCTTTTAATGAAAACGTGCGCGGCTCTGAAAAGAGCCTTTGGTTTGATGCCCAGGATCCTCTCGAGGCAGCTCATTTGCGGCTTTTGTACCTAGTAACGACCTTGGTGGCCTCGGACACTGCGAGCTTGCCAATCTCCCCGGGCAGCATCAGGCGCACGGCGGTCTGGAGCGTTCTGGATGTGATGGTCGAGTGACTGGTGTAACGGGCCAGGTGGGTGGCCTCTTCTGCGATGCGCTCCAAGATGTCGTTAAGTAAACAATTGATGACGCCCACGGCCCTCCGTGAAATGCCAAGTTCAGCGCGAACCTTCTTCAGGGTCCTGTAAATAAAGAGGCAGAAACAATTGCGGCGGCAACGGCTTCGCTTTTGCGTCTTCTGCTTCTTAGTCTTAGAGCCAGCTTTCTTGGACTTCTTGCTGCTAAGGCAAACGCCAGAAGGCTCAGCCATGACAGCGGCAACTTGCCAGTACCTTGGAGGCAAAGAGAATAGCGGCTGGTTACCAGGGATAGACCCTTCGTTCACTGACGACAGCCTAAACTCGATATCCTATTGGATAAAAGTGCAAGGAATGGAAGCCTGTCGTTAAGGGACACCGTCTTAAATGTGATTGGATAGTCCCATCAACCAATCAGAAATCAAGGGTTATTAGACTGCCTAAAAGCTTCCTATATTTTAACTACCTGAAACAGCATATATATTCCATCCTCAGACCACGTGTTCTGATTTTGCCTGTTGTCCCAGCATAATTATTCTTAACACCCCATTCATTCTCAAAAGAGTCCACATTTATTGGTCAGGAAACTAACTATAGGGTCACCCTACCTACGAAGGGACACAGATGCCTCACACCTCAAGGTTTTTGCAGCCATCACACACGTGTTGGGCAATGACCTACAGCTCCCCGGAGTGAGGGTAGGCTCCCACCCTTGAGAAGAGTAGCCAACCTTTCTTTGAGGGAGGAATAAGGAAGAGAGAAGCCAGGGATGTGATGTGGAGGGAATTCCCTGTATAATCCAGCTTGTTGGAACTGGAGTGGTTGTGAAACAGGGCTGGTAGAATGCCTGGAATGCACAGCCTGCCCTAGTTGGGGCATGTAGGGGTGAGCATAGTCTGCCCTCTCAGCCCAGCTGTACCTCAATTGTAAGGTGGGTGGAAAGTTGGAGATTCAGTCAAAAACACGTGAAGGAAGGACTGATTGCAGGGTTAGCCCACGCCCTGAGCCCATGATCTGCCTTACACCCCAGTCCAGATTCTTGCTATAGAAAGAGCCCAACTAAGTCATGATTCCTGGCTGCTTCTTAAAAATTGAAGCTCACAGGACACGGTGGGACTTCCAGGACTTTTGAAGGAAGCCGGTGGCCGAGGGTGCAGAAGTCTTAAGAAATCTTTACTCTATCCTATTGATTATCATGCACAGGGCAAAATCACCATGAGTAAACATAGCAAAGGTCTTAAGTAACGCCCAGGAAAGGCACCCAGGACGAAGAGAGGTTAATTTTGCTTTCACGTGATTTGTTTCAAGAGATTAGACACACTGCCATTAGTAAGACCAATAATGGAAAGGGAGCCAAACAGAGGTGAAATTTTCTGTTTTTATTGGAGAATTTTTCAAAGAGGTACCTGGACTGCACCTCAGCCATTCCTAAGTGGTCTCCAAATCTGTGACTGTGCTTTTAAGCCCCAAAGACAGAGTCAATAATAACGATTGAAGTTAGTGCGGGAAGACAGTGGGCCTAGCTTTCTGAAAACTGTGAATTGGGCCTGGCAATTCTTAGTTCCCTTGTGCTCCATTGCTGTCAATCTCCTTTACCTACCCTAGCCTCTGGCAACCACTGATCTTCTTTCTATCGTTATAATTTTGATTTTCCTACAATTTTATATAAGTGGAATCATACAGCATATACTGTGTCTGGCTTCTTTCACTTAGCTTAATGCTTTTCAGATACATACATGTTGAAGCAGGTTTCAGTAGTTGATTCTGTTTTATTGTATAGCAGTATTGCATTGTGTGGATAAACCACAATTTGTTTACCAAGGCACCAGTTAATGGACATTTAGGTTTTTTACAGTTTTCAGCTGTTATGAATAAAGCTGCTTTAAACATTCACATATGATTCTTTATATGGATATATGTTTAATGTCTCTTGGATACATACCTAGGGTGGTAAAAAGATGTGGCAGTTTGCTTCAGTAAGGATTTACAGCCTTGGAAACCCTACGGGGCAATTCTATTTTGTCCTATAGGGTTGCTATGAGTTGGAATCCACTCGACAGCAATGGGTTTGTTTTTTGGGTTTTTTATAGAAGGTGAATGTTTAGCTCTGTATGCAATTTGACCCTTTCTTGACAAGCTAGTACAAGCTTGGAAAGCACATAACTTTCTAGTGTCCTTGCTGCTGGCTTAAGACTCTCTACCCTTGCTCCCTGGTGCCTGACCTACATAAGCCTTCTGTACACCAAAACTCTCTCTGAGCCTGATCTAGGCACCCTAAGAGTCATCCCCCCTCAAAACTGGCATATCTAGTACAGAATAGGCCCCTGTTCATTTTTCAAGACATTTTCCTCACCTTTGCTAGCCCAAGCTACTGACCAGGCAGCTGGCAGAGGCAATGTGCAGTACTGGGCAAGAGTGAGACTTCGAGGTTGGACAGATCTGGGTTTCTACTCTAGTCCTCCACTTAGTAGCTGTGTCTTGTTGGGCAATTGGAACCCTCACTGTGCCTCAGTTTTCTTATCTATAAAATTGTAGCAGAAACAAATACAGTAAAACCTGTGAAAACTGGAATTTGCATAAGGCAGAAACCTGTCAGAGAAGAAAAACGCAAAGATTTTCTACTAATAGGAGTGATAAAAAAGTGTTAAGCTGCACCCTGTCAAAGGTGGGAAACTTGTGAGACCCAGAAAAACAAGGTAGTCCTGTCGAATTCCGGCCATCACAGGTTTCAGTGCAGTACCGACCACATAGCAGTGTTATGAGGAATAAACGTGAATATGTGTGTAAAGTGTTTAGCACTTTAAAGTTTTCCAGGAAATACCTTTGAAAATAGCTGCCTTTTCCTCCTTGGGAAGGGCTGGGAAACGGACAGCCTGATCCAGGCCGTTATCTTCCTACATAATTACTAACAAGGGCTCTCTGACTGCTCCGTTCTTATTCATGAGATGCAAGCTGCTTCAGACATCAGACTTGACTACATTAGGAGGAGAAAGATCCCTTGTTTTGCTTGGCAAAGTGCTTGGGACGGTCTGAGTCTTATTTGTGCTTCTGGAGGAACTCTTGAGGTGCTGCAATGGGCAGTATCATAGATTGTCAGCACCTCCTTCTACCCATGCTTCAGCTTCCATCCATGGAGTAGCCCAGGGGGTGAGATGGTAGGGGAAGATTAGCCTTGTCACATTTCATGCACTCCTTCCAGAGCAGTCCTTTGTCTCCCTACTGGTCTGGGGCTGGGACTATCTCCAGGAACTGCAATTCTAGCAGAGCTAACTTGTTTTGCAGGTTAGATGATCCCAGACAGTCCAAGGTTGCCAAACCCAAACATGTTTTGACTTGCCAGTTGCCTGTATTCATAAGCAGGGCTGCTCCACCACCAGCAAGGCAAAAAATCATGCCCACCTGTGCCCAGTGCCCAGATGGCAAAGCTTGGCAAGCTTCAGAAAGCTACTTTTGCCTCTCTTTTGGCCACCCATGTACGTGTCTAGATTGGGCAGATGACTTACAGGATTACAGGCATGCAGTGCCTGGCACATAATAAACGGTTTACATTGATTGTTGTTGTTACTATTTTTTATCTGAGTCCTTGATGGAAGTAAGGATTTCTCAACAAATTACTCTTTTGTTCTTACTTCTGAAAGAACTCAGACAAGAGAAAGGCAGCTTCCTAAATAATAGCTAAGGCTGGAACAAGCCTAGATTGTGTGTACTATCCCCTCTTTCTCCTCTTCCTCCTCCTCCTTGAGCGTTAGAATAATCACAGGAGACCAAAGTTTGAGGCTCACCCCAGGCTAGTAATCCACGTGCTCAGGAAAAGAGACCATATTGGCATATGTATGGCCTGTAAAGTCATGCTATGTATTAGAAGAATGAGGTGAGCTGGGTACCTGCTGGAGCCTTATCTCCCACTGTCCCCACATCCTGAGCTCCTCCTAGACTAGACTGCTTTCCCTTCCCCAGAGATAGCTTTTGCTTTTATGGTCCCTATAAAATCACTTAAGACTTGTTATTTCACCTTATAAAAAGAGAAGTGTTAGAAATAATTAGGTTTATTTAGATTTATCAAATCAGAAGAGATGTTCAGCCTAACCTCTATTAAATTTGTATGGAAAAATGTAGTTAATATAACTATATCAGAAATCGTACACTACATAGAAAATACTGAGAGATTTCTCAATGCCCCGCTCTCCATGATATGTCTATTTATCAGAGTGCTGGGGGTGTTTTCTCTGAAGATGTTAAACACAGTATAGTGTTATCAGTCATAATTTCAGTTACTGTTTTAAATGTTACCTTGGCCACAACCTTACTTCTTAATTTCTTTTTTCTTTTGTTTTTAATTTTTTTTATTGTACTTTAGGTGAAAGTTTACAGAACAAATAGTTTCTCATTACACAGTCAGTACGCATATTGTTTTATGACATTGGTTAACAAACCCACAACATGTCAACACTCTCCCTTTTTGACCTTGCAGGACCTTTTTTCTTTTTGGTGAAAATATACATAGCCAAAGATACACCTTTTGAAAAATTGCTACGCGTACAATTCAGTGACATTGATTATGTTCTTCCAGTTGTGCTGCTATTCTCACTATCCTTTTCCAAATTATTCCATCACCATTATCTTCAACTCACTGCTCCCTAGGCTTCCCATCAAACCTTTTGAGTTGCTGTTGTCAATTTGATCTCACATAGATAATTCTTTTTTTTTGTACTTTACATGAAGGTTTACAGAACAGAATAGTTTATCATTTAACAGTTAGTACACATGTTGCCCTATGACAATGGTTAACAACCTCACAACACATCAGCACTATCCTTACTCAACCTTGGGTTCCCTATCACCAGCTTTCCTATCCCCTTCTGACTTCTGGCCTTTGTCCCTGGACTGCTGTACC
>NW_004444157.1:941403-942619 GCF_000243295.1 Trichechus manatus latirostris
GCCTTTGCTGACGCTCCAGTTCAATGGTTAAGTCACAGAGGGTGAGGGCCTCATCTTATTCTTCCTCATCTTCCAGGAACCAGCACTACAAAAGTCTCCATAAACCAGTTGCCGAGGAATCAGTTCTGACACATGGCAACCCCAGTGTGTGTCAGAGTAGAACTGTGCTCCAGAGGGTTTTCAGTGGCTCTGACCTTTCAGAAGTAGATTGCCTGTCCTTCAGGCAGCTCCCAAGCAGGTTAGTACTGATATACACAATAATTTGCATTGGGCAAATCTGCTGCAAAAGACCTCTTTAAAGTATTCAAAAGCAAAGATGTCACCTTGCAGACTAAGGTGCTCCTGACCCAAGCCATGGTCTTTCCTTTCTGTCCTGTCTTTTTAATGACATTTTGCTTTCTTCTTGTGTGATGTCCCAATATCATCCCACAACTGGTCTCGTCTTCCGTCATTAGTGTTCAGTGTGTCAAATCTATTCTTGAAATGCTCTCTAAATTCAGGTGGGATATATTAAAGGTCGTACTTTGGCTGTCATGGACTTGTTCCAATTTTCTCAGCTTCCACTTGAATTAGCATATGAGCAATTGATGGTCTGTTTCACAGTCAGCCTATGGCCTTGTTCTGACTGATGTTATTGAGCTTCTCCATCGTCTCTTTTCACAGATGTAGTCGGTTTGATTCCTATATATTCCATCTGGTGAGGTCCACGTGTATAGTTGCCATTTATGTTCTTAAAAAAAGGTATTTTCAATGAATAGGTTGTTGGTCTTGCAAAGTTCTATCATGCAATCTCCGGCATCGTTTCTATCACCAAAAGGCCATACTTTCCAACTACTGATCCTTCTTCTTTGTTTCCAACTTTTGCATTCTAATCACCAGAAATTATCAATGCATCTTGATTGTATGTTTGATCAATTTCAGACTGCAGAAGTTGGTAAAAATCTTCAATTTCTTCATCTTTGGCATTAGTGTTTGGTGCAGAAATTTGAATAATAGTCACATTAACTGGTCTTCCTTGTAGGCATATGGATACTATCCTATCACTGACAGCGTTGTACTTCAGGATAGATCTTGAAATGTTCTTTTTGGCAATGAATATGACGCCATTCCTCTTCAATTTGTCATTCCCTGCATTGTAGACCATGTGATTGTCTGATTCAAAATGGCCAATACCAGTCCATTTCAGCTCACTAATGTCTAGGGTATCTATCTTCAA
>NW_004444157.1:944179-945259 GCF_000243295.1 Trichechus manatus latirostris
CCACAGAAGCTGCACCATTTTGCATCCCCACCCGTTGAGGATTTTTGTAGCTATATTCATGAGGGATATTGGCCTGTAGTTTTATTATCTGGCTTTGGTATCAAAGTAATCATGGTCTCATAAAATGAGTTAGAAAGTGTTCCCTCCTCTTCCATTTTTTGAGAGAGTTTGAGAAGGATTGGTGTTAATTCTTCTTTAAATGTTTGATAGAATTTCCCAGTCTTGTATTTTCTTTGTTGGGAAGTTTTTGATTACTTATTCAGTCTCTTCACCTGTTATAGGTCTGTTGAGATTTTGTTTCTTCTTGAGGCAATTTAAGTGTTTTATGTGTTTCTAGGAGTTTTTCCATTTCATCTAGGCTATCTAATTTGTTGGCGTGCAATTGTTCATAGTATTCTCTTACAATCCTTTTTATGTCTGTAAGGTCAATAGTAATGTTTTTACTCTTATTTCTGATTTTAGCGATTTTTTGTCTTCTCTCTTTTTTCCTTGTCAGTCTAGCTAAAGTTTTGTTCATCTCATTGATTTTTCCAAAGAACCACTTTTGGGTTTCATTGAGTCTCTATTGTTTTTCTATTCTCTATTTCATTTATCTGTTCTCTAATCTTTATTATTTTCTTCCTTCTGGTGGCTTTTGGCTTAGCTTGCCGCTTTTTCTAGTTTCTCAATGTGTAAAGTTAGGTTATTGGTTTGAGATCTTTCTTTTCTAATGTAGGCATGTGTGGCTTTAAATTTCCCTCTGAGCTCTGCCCTCACTGTCACCCATAAATTTTGTTATGTTGTGCTTGACCCATTGGTTGTTTAATAGTGTGGTGTTTAAGTTTCACATGTTTGTGAAATTTCCAGTTTTCTTCTATTATTGATTTCTAGTTCCCAAGTCTTTGCAAACTGGTTCTGTGCAGGACCCTCCTTCAACACTTAGCCAGGCTTGCATGGAACCTAGGGATCACCCTGAGGCAAAAGTGTAGGGTCTTCTTAGGTAATTTCTGAGCATGTGTCTTTTCTCGGGCATACACTTGGCTTTCTCAAGTCCTCCCGTATACACGGTGCTTTTGGAAGCCTTAATTTCCAAAAGAAACT
>NW_004444157.1:946331-947442 GCF_000243295.1 Trichechus manatus latirostris
CGTACCTTTTGCATCAAATTATGAGAAAAATGGTGACTGATTCAGAGAATTAAGTTGGCTCCCCCCTTCTTTTTCCTCAAGCTATTTGAATGTTGAACTATTGTAATTTTTTTTTCACGTTTAAACACATGTTCTGACAAAATTAAGCCCACTACGTTAACTTGGGAGGATGAAAACACTTCCCCCAGTACAATGCCCCTCCCCAAATGGGATTGGTCCTGATTCTTGGCTCATTATCACACTCCACCTCTTTAATCATGGACTGTCATTTGGGGGTAAGAGGAGAATAAGTGTGCGTGGGAGGGGAGTGGTTCAGAGGAAGCTTGAAAAAAAGGCTATTTATTCTTTGTCCTATTCTCAAACCTTTTTCCTAGCAAGGTGACCATATATGTCCTGATTTTGCCCGTTGTCCCTGTAATTCTTAGTAACATCCCTTTCACTCTCAAACACATCCCGATTTTCCACTCTGTACTTCCGAAGGTGTCCAGATCAGGTAAACTGTTGTGGGCATAGTAGCTCTAAGATCTTTGTTGAATGGACAGATAAATTAATGTATAAATGAATGAACATGTGTTAGACAGGAGAGTGACCCCCCCTGACAACTGGTAAGACTGTTGCTGCATTGCATGGTTAGTCCAGTCGACCTTCTTGAATGTATGTGAGACAGGCAGCCTCAGAGCTCAGCACTTCTAAGAGACACCTGCTCTGGCTTATCCTCCTACACTGAGTAGAATAGGCTGCACATTCTTTTGAAACTGTCCTTGACAAAATAACTATAGAATGGGCCAGAAATTGTCCTTGACAAGATAACTGCAGAACAACCATAGTGGGCCTCAACCGGTTTTTAGCAGGTTTTCTACACCATCTTAACACTTCAAGTGACCTATTAGCTCATTAAGTGCAAAATACATATAAGCGCCTCTGGGTGGAGACTTAACATGCTAATGAAGGAAAAAAAATCAATCTCTTCCTCCATCCCAGGGAATCGAACCCTTGTCTAGAGAAAACGCATAGTCATCCCCAAGCCCTGAGCGCCTGCATGAAGGTCAATCCTGAATATTCATGATAAATTTACATTTCCTTGTGTGCTGTCTGTAAAAGCCTGCCTCCC
>NW_004444157.1:948556-967999 GCF_000243295.1 Trichechus manatus latirostris
GCAGGGAGTAAGAAAATATTTCAGGTTGGGATAAAACAGCAATTACTTGATGACCCACATTCAGCTCTCTACACCCCAACATTGCTGCAGAAACATAAATGTTGTTTCCACGTGAATAATATCCAGTTGTACATCAGATGTGTTGGTGATCCCTTCAATCAATGCTGTTGCCTTTAATTAGTGGCCACACAGTTATGTCATTGTCCTTACCTGGCTTTTTGTTTTTTAAATTTTATTGTGCTTTAGGTGAAAGTTTACAGCCCAAATTAGTTTGTCATTCAAAACTTTATACACAAATTGTTTTGTCACATTGGTTGCAATCCCCACATTGTGTCAGCACTCTCTCTCTTTCCCTTTTCACCCCAGGTTCCCCGTGTCCATTTGTCCAGTTTTCCTGTCCCTTCCTGCCTTCTCATCTTTTCTTTTGGGCAGGTGTTGCTGATTTGTTCTCGTATGCTTGACTGAACTAAGAAGCACATTCCTCATGTGTATTATTGCTTGTTTTATAGGCCTGTCTAATCTTTGGCTGAAAGGTGGACTTCGGGAGTAGCTTCAAATCCGAGCTAGCAGGGTGTCCAGGGGCCATAGTCTCGGGGGTTCCTCCACTCTCTGTCAGACAAGTAAGTCTGGTCTCTTTTTTGTGTGTGTGTGAATTTGAATTTTGTTCTACATTTTTCTCCCACTCTGTCTGGAACTGTCTATTATGATCCCTGTCAGAGCGGTTGATGGTGGTAGCCGGGCACCATCTATTTCTTCTGGGCTCGGGCTGGTGGAGGCCGTGGTTCATGTGGTCCATTAGTCCTTTGGACTAATATTTTCTTGTGTCTTTGGTTTTGTTCATTCTCCTTTGCTCCGGATGAGATGGAACCAATCGGTGTATTTTAGATGGCCTCTCGCAAGCTTTCAAGTCCCCAGACACTACTCACCAAAGAACATTTTCTTTATGAACTATGTTATGCCATTTGACCTAGATGTCCCCTGAGACCATGGTCCCCATTCCTCAGCCCCAGTAACTCGGTCCCTCAAGGTGTTTGGATGTGTCTAGGAAGCTTCTATGACTTTGCCTTGGTCAAGTTGTGCTGACTTACCCTACATTATGTGTTGTCTTTCCCTTCACCAAAGTTAACACTTGTGTACTGTCTGATTTCCCTTACCTGGCTATTTAGAGATGATTCCTTGCTATTTGATATACCTGGGGAAAACAAAATATGCAGTACAATAGTAAAGTCAAGGGCTTAAGTATAGTTATTATTATTAAAAACAATAATTCCTAGCACCTATTATCCAGAATATTGAGTGAAGCAGAACTTACGCTTCCTCTGACCTTACCAGTTTACTGCGCTCTCTTTCCTTATCACCCTTATAGCCAGCACTCCTATGTTGGTTTGTGTTGTTTAGACCAGACATTGCTATAGTACTAAGAAGAATCACCATTGATTGAACAGCAATGGTTCCAAACTCTGTACTAAGCACTTTACGTAGAATACCTCAGTTACCTTTCATGACATCTCCATGAAGTAAATAGTGTTATATCTCCATTTTTATGGATGAAGAAACTGAAACATAAAAGATTAAGTCAGTTTCCCAAGATCATACAGGTAGGAAGTTGCTGAGCCAAGAATAAAATATTTTTCAGTGCATTTAAGAGACCAGTGCAACATATTCTTATTAGATGTGAATATGCATTAGTTTAAGTTCTAGGGTATTTAAAAAACTCATTTGGCTGTGCCTTCTCATAAAGATTTTAAGTCATGATACTAAATTAGATTTTTGATCTTTTGAAAAGATGAAGCGGACATGAAATTCTATTAGGCTGTTTCTTTAAATTAATTTTCAGCATATTATTCCTTTCTGATATTTTGCTGTTTTCTGTTCTTGGTAACTAAAGTCATGTCTCCCTGTGTACAGTAATGAGATAAACGTGTAAAATCATTGCCCAGGTAATTCAGCTACGTTGCAAAAGATGTGGATGAGAATACAACCATTGGCAGAAGTTGCTATTCATTACAAAGGCAGACCACAGAAACAGGTGAGCTGACCCAAAACCTGGCTAACTTGCCATGCACAGATACAGTCTGAGCTGGGGCCAAGGGAAGAAGACTCAGCTCCAATAAGTGCTCCAATGAGTCTCTAGGATCATAGAAAGCTAGACCTAAACTGTCATGTGTGCACATGGTGGCTACTGAATTAGAGTGAAGTAGGTTCAGGCCACTGGGACAGCCAAGTGGCAAGAAAAAGCCTTCACCTCCATGGGCAGTCCTCTTCTAAAAAAGCTTATTTGAAGGTGGGGAATGTGGTACTCGGAAGCACGTGGAAAAGCTCAGGGCTTGATTCAGAAGACAGGACTACGTCATTTTTCCTGATGCAAAGCAAAGAGACCAGAGGAAGGACCTTTCATATTCTCTATGTGGTGACAACAATAATAATAAAAACCAAACCTGTTGCCATTGAGTCGATTCCAACTCATAGCGACCCTATAGACCAGGGTAGAACTGCCCCAGAGGGTTTCCCAAGAAGCACCTGCTGGATCCGAACTGCCGACCTTTATGGTTAACAGCTGTAGCTCTTAACCACTATACCACCAGGGTTTCCATGCATAATATAGTCCCTTCTTATTCTACCCCACTCATCTATCCCTGCCCTCACTAGGCATCTGCTTACTAATTGCTCGTCCCCTTATAATTCAGGTCCAGCCTCTGTGAAAGTACATCTGAGCTCCAAAACCTAGCTGCATAGAAATATGTGATGGCTGGAGCGTGTGTGCAATACACATTTTCCCTTCCTAAACAGAGATTATTACTTTTTGACTTGATTTCCCACCTCTAACAATGCTACTCTGCTCTTGGATCATTGTAGGTCAGTATACCTTGAAGAAGCAGGAGACTGTTACAAGAACCTGCCAAGGCTTAATACACACCCCCATTTTACCTAGGACTCTCCACATACTCTATTTGGACACAGAGTCAGTGATCTGCATTTCTTACCTTATTCCTTCTATGAGACTGTAAGTCCCTGTAAGATAAGAACTCTCTCTTACTTATCTCTGTATTCCCTATACAACCCTTTAGACAAAACAGGCTCTTGACAAATGCCTGCTGAATTGCAGAAATGTCTTTCTCCTTCCGTGTCTATCCTGGCTAGCTATTATAGCCCAGGCCTAAAAACGCATTTAGTCGCGCACTATTTATCTACAGCAGTGGTTCTTAAACTTGAACGTGCATTAAAATCACCTGGAGGGTGTGTTAAACCACAGATTGCTAGGTCCCTCCTTCAGTTTATGATTCAGTGGCTCTGGAGTGGATCTGAGAATTTGCATTTCTAACAAGCTCCCAGGTGATGCTGATGTTGCTGGTCCAGGGACCACATTTGGAGAACCAATGATCTAAAGTAAAAGTCCTGTGGTCTAATTACCCTGTTTCCTGTCACGACGTCAATAATACAGTGAAACCTGTGAGAACCGGAACTTGATGGGACTGCCTTGTTTTTCTGGGTCTCGCACATTTTCTGACTTTGACAGGGTACAGTCTTACCACTTTTCTATCGCTCCTATTAGTGGAAAACATTTGAGTTTTCCTTCTCTGACAGGTTTCTGCCTTATACAGCTCTGGCATTCACAGGTTTTTACTGTACTAAGTTTCAGGAAAGAAACACTCTACATGAGAGAGACCCAGAAGACAGATGCTAGAAACAAAACATTAAGTTATACATCATAAAAGGAGAAGTATGTATATATACACCATCATTTTGTAAGACTATGACAAGACAACATTCCTTTTCCTCACTGAATCTGAATCTCTGGGGGTGGGTCCCAGGAATACCCACTAATCATCAAGGGTGATTCTGATGCTCACAGCCCAGGGATCACTCTTTGAGAAGTTCTGCTGCACATATTTACAAATAATCATCAGACACCTGAGGGAAGTCCTGTACATTGTCCTAAGTTACCTCATTTACTTACTGAGTGGCAACTTCTCCCATGTGACCTCAAAAACATCTCTTTCCCTCTCTGGGCCTCAGTTTTTTCACTTACCAAATGCAGCTCTGATATGCAGCATGCTGTAGTTCTGCTCTAGGCTCTGCCATCAAATTACCATTTTCATTTCCCCATAAATGTAGCTGCTACAACAGGGCCTTAATAAATGGGTTTGGGACCCTAAATTTCAAATCACATTCCTGCTTATAATGGGCTTATTGGGGGAAAAATAATCTCCCCCTCAGAAAGGGAGGGAGGCCTTGGTGGCACAGTGGTTAAACGTTTGACTGCTAACCAAAAGGTTGACAGTTCAAATCCACCAACCGCTCCTTGGAAACCCTATGGGGCAGTTCTACTCTGTCCTATAGGGTCGCTGTAAGTCAGAATCGACTTGACAGCAATAGGTTTGGTTTGGTTTTGGTTTGGTCAGAAAGGCTAATGACTAGAAGAGTAGCTTCACACTATATATTTAAGAAATGCAGGGCAAAACTACTCCAGGTAAGAAATTATTTTTCCCACTCACATTTATATGAGTATTCACTCAGCAGCTACATGTCTTTCACCTCCCAACACGTACCTCTCATCTGCTCCCATTCATTTTAACACTTACACTGACTGGGGTGGAGTCAAGACTTTAATGAAAAGGATGGTTACTGGACGCAACTGAACATTTGGAGTTATTGTCCAGCCCCAGCTCAAGGGACAATGTTCATGCATTTTTTAAGCCCTTTTAAATGGGCCTAATCTTGTGCTGGATTAATATACTAATGCAGAGGTTGCTGAATCTATCATGGATGTATAGCATCTTTATCAAATTTGCAGATGGCAACACTGAAATGTGTTGGATGACAGAATCAGGACCTAAAGAGATTTGATAATGAGCTAACTGAATGTATCTACAGTGCAACCAGGATGCTTCCCCATCTGTGTAACCTGGGTCCAAAAGACCTGAGAAGTTTCACCTGGACAAAACTTGGAGTTATGGTGGGCAGGCACACAACAGCTGGAGGAGGGATTAACTACACTGTGTGGGGCTCCAATCCTAGAACTATTAGATAGAAGCTACAAGGAGACAGGTTTGAGCAGTGTGTAAGCAACATGTCTCTGGAAGGGGCTGAGTGACTATTGGACAATGGTTTCAGGCAGGAGATAAGGTATTGGTGACCAACATGGTCACTTCCAAAGCTCAAATCCTCTGGCCAGAATAAGCCCTGTGATTGTGCCACCTCATTGATACTTGGTTAGTTGATCACCTACTGTTTTGCTTGTGGAAGTTTATGGTACAGCAGAGAGAACATCTTCTACTTCCTGTAGCTCCAGTGGTTATTGAAGGATGTAAGCCTTTAGAAGGGGGTGGTTAGATAATACTCGAGGTTACAAATAGCGTGGAGAGCATATCCCTTTTTTTTTTCTGGTAGAAAAAGATATATATATTAATAGACCACAGTCCGGAAGGTTATATACCCAAATGCTAACACTTCTCATTTGTGGGATTATGGGTAATTTTTAAAAAATAAATTTGAAGTGATAAAAGTATTGTTTAAGGGCAAGGATTGGGACACGTCTATTTATGTGTACTCCTTATGCTCACCATAAACACCAAAAAATGCTTGGTTCATAAGACTGTAAACTCTGTTCAGTATAAGAACCAGGCTATTAGTAGGTATTAGATACCTGAGTTTATGCTCAATATATGTGAGGTGTTTAGTACAGTGCATGTCAACAAGTGCCTCTTGCCCCTTTCCCCATCCAACCCTACAGTTTCAGGTGTCCCCTTCCATTAAGTTGAAAAATACATGCAGGAGGCAAGAGAACCCAGCTTGGATTACAGCTCTTATTTACCCTGAGCATAACACTTCAGACCCTGAGTTTTCATTTCTTCATCTCTGGAAGGAGTTTGGTCCTCCTCCAAGGTTCCCTAACACTGTGATTCCAACTCTAGGGAAAAAGCACCTAGGATCCCCAAGGCAGAACCTACGAGACTGGACAGAGGAGAGCATTTCTCATGTAAGTAATCTGCTAAAGCAGCTTTCTCTCAACCATTTTGTTTGGCTGAAAAGAGTACCCTTATGTGCTTTCATTCCTTAGAAGACCACCAAGAATGAACCACAGGAGTCTCAAGATACTGATTTTATTATTTTATTGCTACATGAGAAATGAAAACAAACTGTGAGAAGCAGAAAAAACATGCAACTTCATGAAGATTATTGAGTAATGGAGGTACCCACTGGAGAAGGTTAAAAGTGGCTTATCCTGTAGGGAGGGCAAGGACTACACACACAAAGATCTTCATTGGTGAGATCATTGATAGCATCTGCCATGTGGAATTTACGCACCAATGGGAAGTTTAAAAACAAAGGTAATGGAGCATTGGCTACTTCTGACCTGTTAGCCAGAGAGTGGATGAGAAGACACCAGAAGATGCCTAAAATCTCTACAAACACATAGGTTTACAAAACTCAAGCCTATAAAACAAGACACTCAGGCAATGTTGAAATTTTCTCTTGGGAGGAGATTCCCATTTTATGATGTTTGAACACATTCTTTCTCCTGCTGGATAGCTGGAAAAAAAAAAGTTCATTAAGATAGTGTTTTCCTAAGATTAACTCTAGTTTCTTTCAAAAGTCCTCTTTGCCAAGCCATAGAAGGCTGCCATACATGCTCTAAAGTTAGAATGACAGGGCACTTGACCACAAATCTTCACAGTAGGTGTGCATGCATGTATGTGCTTGCATGTGTGTTAACCACCTGACATTCGTTAGAATCTACATCAACCTTTTTTTTTCTTTTTCCATTTGAAAGGTAGATTTATGCTGTTGCCATTTTTTTCCCATAGATTACTCTGAGATTGAGGAGCAACTGAAGCATTTGCTTCAGATTTCTCTATCACTATACATTTAGGAAAATACACCCTTTCAGACAATTTTAACTAACTTCAGAACTCTCAAATAATGGTGACAGGACAAAAAGGGCTCCTCATCTTTTGTGGATACACTTAAGAGTTTCATCAACAGGCTGTAACTCCGGAGAGCAAAACCGATCCTTTGGGTCTGGGAGCTTTGAGTGTCTGCAAGATCTAAACTTGTTCTTCTGCCTTATGTTGCCATCAGATAGAAGAGACCAAAACCTCAGTTTTTCCAGTTCTTTAGGAATGAGATCAAGGACCCAACTTGCTGGACATAGAAAAATGCCAAGTAACCATAGGGTGGACAAAGCTAAGATTTTCTGAGTGTATGTTCACTATTTCAAGATTGGTTTTAATGTAGGTTTTAGTAATTTTCCAACAAGAAACTAGTTTTTTTATTTCCCCCATTACTAGCAGGGGCTATCAAGTGAGAACCACTTACATAACCCAAGTAAGAAGACAACTATTTGGTATTTTTAACTGTTCTGTTAAATACAACAGGACTCTATTGCTAACTTTGTGGTAAATTTTACTTAGAAGAGTTTATTTACTGAACCTATCAACTTTTACCATTGTTTATCCCCACTAGAAACCCCCCATGACTTACTTTCCTTGGAAGGAAGAGTATTTTTTTCTTCAGTAGTAGTTTTCTTCAGTTTTGACCTGTCAAACTTCTCCACTTCGGACAAGTCTGGCTTATCACTCATCTTGCCTAGAACAACAACAACAACAACAAAAAAAAAAAACATTAAAAAAAAACTGGCAGAACTATTGGAGCCCTGGCAGAACTATTATTAGAGCCAAATTATTATCAGAGCCAACTATTACTACAGCCACTTAGTATCAATGTGTATTTTACCTGAAGATTTCCAATAGGAAAACAGCAACAAGTCTTAGAAAAACCATGTTTTTATTAGAATATTTTCAATTCCGTATCACTACTCCACTTCTGATAGGCAATACCCTATTTTTATGCAAACAACGGGCACCTTCTACCTTTGCTTGCCAACCACGCCCTCCCCCGTGAGGCATTCTCACAAGTGCTGCTATGTCAATTCTTCTCTACATGTTGCTGTAAAAAAATTAGCATACAATGCAGCATTATTTTTATTGTGTAAAAATACAGTAAATGCCTTTTGGATCAAGATGTACTAGAAACCAGGAGCCAATATGTCTGACTCTTTTAAAATCATAGCAAAGATAAAATGGAGGTGATAGAAGCACAAGAACAGAGAGGGACAGAAGAAAAAATAAGGACTGGGTTTAACCAGTAAACAATTTCGTAACGAGATAGCAGTATTTGAGCACCTTTACTCTCTATTCAATTTTTTTGATGTTTTTACTTGGGGATAGAGAATAGTACACAAAAAGTGTGGCATAAGTTGTACTAGTTTCTTTCCATTTCACCTGCTCAAAGATAGTAGCTTAAGGAGCTACAATAAAACAGTAAGAGAGGGAGGGGATTTAATCTGGTCATAACTAATTACATGTCCCACAACATCTCCTGGTCGCATTGGTTTGTAAACGCTGTAAGAAAGGGGCAGCTAATTAGATCCAGGGCTTGAGCAGAATAGGATAAACCAAAAAAGAGTTGAATCTTACTTCACTATTTTTTCTCCGCAAAGAAAGAGGCGAGGAGATTGGGCTGTGGGTAGATGGAATGCCTGGTGCCCTGGGAACATTCGAGTTTGTCCAGAAGAGACAATAGGAGACTCCAGGAACTGGAAAGCAGCGCTCTCACGCGCGTGCCTGGCCCCACCCTGGTGGGGTAAGACTTGTCTAGTGCCCAGAGCAGAATGCAGAGGCCCCCAATCAACCAGAAGTCCCGAATATGCCTCCATCCAGTCAAGGTCACCCTAAAACCTCCTTTTCCCAGCGATTAGACGCCAATCTCCAGAACTGGGGAAACCAAGACTAATACATAAATAATAAGAGAGCTGGGTGCCTAGCCACTCAGGAGCGGCCCTGCTAGTAGCCTCGGACCGGCCTCTATCGCGGAGTCCCACCCCTCCTATCCCCGGGGGGCGGGGGGTGAGGAACTCGGCAACGCGAGCAGAAGGCGCCGCCTCAGAAGACAAAGGCACTGACTCGCCCAGCAGCGCAGACACTAAACGCCAACCCCAACCCCGGCCCCTCCAACTTCCTAAGGCCCCACACGCCCCGCTCCGCGGCCCCAAAGCCCTCCGGTCTCCTACGTCCTCTGGCTCCCAGCGGGCCGCACGTCCTCACCTGAAGGCTTGAAGATCCGTTAAAGGCCAACCGCTGGGATGATACTGTCTTCTCACTCAGGGCGAGGTTAGCGTTCCCGCGCAGAACCCTGCAATTATAAGCGGGAAGCAGGCCCCGCCCCACATCCGCCCCAATCTTCTCTGATTGGTCGAGGGATCTCTGGCTTGTCTCCCCGCCCCTCCCTCGGCTTTAGATTTGCAGACCTCCGCCCACTGTCGCCCCTATACTTAGGACCTCACCCCCCACCCCGCAACAGTGTCTTCTTGAGTCACATCAGACCCTGCCTTTCCAGCTACCACTGCAGCCCTCTGGCTGGTCAAGAGATTGCTGGCGCGCCTCTCCCACCCTCCCTGTTTTAGTCTTGAGGGTCCGCTTTGCCTTCATCGTAAGTATACTAACTCATCCATGATAATAGTAACCTCTACAATAAACAAGAGACATCTTGTCCAGTTAACTTGGAACTTCTGCGAACTCCGAGATCCAAGCTGAATCAGCCGAAATCAGGCTCTCTGGATTTTTATAGGCATAGGAGTACTAGTAGGCAGCGATGACCAAACAGTGGTTTGGAAGCCGTGCTCAGTGTTGCCTGTTCTGATGTTTGTCCAGGTCGTGGAGGAGGCGTGCTCATGGTGAGGGTGGGTGGTGCAGGGTCATTCATTTCCACAGCTGGACATTTCTATGACAGTTGTCCTCTCTTATGTAAAAGTCACATTTCCGATTTTCTCAGCCAGTGAACATGAGAGCAGTCAGTCAGAGGAGAATCTAACTGAGGCTCTTCATCTGTATATCCCCAATCCCTAGCACTTTGCTTGGATCACAGTAGACACTAGAAAAATACATGTCTGCCGATTGAGGCAGAAGCCCTGGCAGTGGCTTAACCTGGCGCAGTGGTTAAAGTGCTCGGCTGCTAACCGAAAAGTCAGCAGCTCAAACCCACCAACTGCTCTGCCACAGAAAAATGTGACAGTCTGCTTCTAAAAGATTACAGCCTTGGAAACCCTATGGGACAGTTTTACTCTGTCCTATAGGGTGGGCAGTTCGAATCCACTAGCCGCTCCTTGGAAACCCTATGGGGGCAATTCTACTCTGTCCTACAGGGTCACTATGAGTCGGAATCCACTCGATGGCAATGGGTGTGGTTTGGGTTGACTGGGGTAACAAATCCACGATAGAGCAGAATTTTGGAGCAGCAGCACCACCCAGTGTCTACTAGTGGGGGAAAAAAACTGAGAATCCAGTAGTAAATTGAAAGGACTAGATGTTCAAGGTCGTCTTCTGATTACTCACCCAGAACCTCAGCTCTTAAGATAAAATGGAAGTAAGACTATGTCTTAAGCTTGCACCCTATATTTTCCATATGGTTTATGTATGGTAGTATAAATCTACATAGATCAAGGATTTCTCAAACCTTCCTCACAATTCACCCCACCTCACTCCATTCCTTTTTCTAAGCTCCTGTAGCATTTTGTGTTGATTTGAGAGTTTTCTATATTTGTTGGAGAAACTTTTAAAATACAAAGGGACACTCATTCCGCAGATAATATTCATTGAGTACCTACAGTGATGTCCCAGGCATTAAATATCATGAACACCAATGTTTCTGCCTCTTAGATTTGAAGGTTGTTAACATTTAGTTATATTTGTCTTTTTCCCACCTAAGAAATGAAAACATTACAGAAAAATTAAGGTTTTGTTTGACCCTCACCCCATTTTCATTCACCTTCCTACTTCCCCAGGGGGTAGTTCTTTCTTGAATATAATGTATAGCCTTCCAGCTCATTCTCCTATCATTACACGTACAGATATTACAGATCTCTCTTTCCAGAAGCAATATGAAGCATTGTTTGAACCAGTGTTCGGGGTCTAAGACTGCACTGCCCTTATCACCTGGGGTTGACAGCAAGCCCCAGACACCCACCTCTCCCTACACCAATACTCAGAAACTCTGCCACCCCTATCCTACTCAAATCCATCAGAACTCATCTAATGATGGCATTTATCCCCACCTCAACTACTCACTCACATGGCTATACCCTAGACCTTGTCATTGCAATCATGGCAACTCCTCCATAATCTCAGTTTCAAACATCCCTCTGAATGACCATTATCTCCTTTCTTCCCAACTCACTGTCTTTGGTACTCTAACTTCACTATCCTTCAACTTCACCAGTATCTCCAAACCATTGAGCCTACCAGATTTTCACCATCTCTTGTTCCCTTACTGTCCTCTCTCCCCCCCTCTCCTAGCTCAAATATCATGCTCAGTCTTTATAATCCCCCTTTACATATACCTTCCACTACCCTCCCCCCTTCACTTCGTATTACTTCCTTGGCAAAATCACAACCCTGGTTAAATCCAATTACACCTTAAAGGAGCCTGCACTGACACAGCTAAACATGGTTGGAGGAAAACACACAACCGCATGTCTATTATCAGTTTAAATTCATGACCATACACCTCAATTGGGAGCTTAATCCTGCCAAGCAATCATCCTATAGGCCTCCTGTCCCTTAACTTTCTAACTATTCTAAGTTACTATTTCACAACTTCTCTCCTCAAACTCCCAACACCATCTACCCGTTCCAATTCTTAGCTTGCTTCCTGTTTTACTAGAATATTGAAACCACCAGAAGAGAACTTCCACAGACTCTGACCACCACATAGTTTCACCTACCTGCACCTGCATTTGTATACAAGGCCTTCCTGTTGATATCATACATGAAATTTCCAGACTCCCCTCTAAAGCTAGCCCCTCTACTTGCCCACTAGATCTCATTCTCTCATACTGACTCAATGATATTGCTACTGTCTTTCTGCCCTCTATCTCCCACATCATCAGTATTATGCTGTCTACTGGATCATTTCTGTCAGGATACAATAATGCTGTTATTTTTCATCTTCATACATATACATTCTAATCATTATGTATGCATTATCTTTGTACGTATATTCTCTTGATCCTACTTTCCCTCACCTGCTATTACTTCATATCTTTGCTCTCTGTTATGGATTGAGTTGTATCCCACCACCCCACCACTCAAATATGTGTTGGAATCCTAACTGCTATGTCTATGGCTCTAATCTAATCTAATCACCTTCCATAATGCAATTTGAGATAATGTAATAAATCAGATGAGATCATATCAGTGTAGGGTGTGTCCTGAACCTAATCACTTCTGAGTTATATAAAGAGCAGCATAGACACAGACATACACATATACTGGGGAAGACAGGTGCCATGTAAGGATCGCCAAGAGCCAAGAAAGGCCCGGGGCTATCAACAAGGAAGGAATCTACACAGCAGAGACCCTGATTTGGACATTTAGCCTCCAGAATTGTGAGAAAATAAATTTCTGTTCTTTAAAGCCACCCACTTTGTGGTATTCATGTTACAGAAGCACTAGCTAAGACACTACCCTTTGATAAATATTTCTTTCATAGATATATGTGATATATGTTTCATGTGCAATATAAAGCATCATTTGAACCAGTGTTCCTGGTCTCAGACCACACTACCCCTGGCCTTCTACCTACATCAATCTGGTGTCAAGAGGGAGCCCCAGACAACCATCGTTTCCTACTTTTTTCTCTCCGCCTGCTCTCTTCCTCACTCACTCCGCTCCAGTTGTGTCCTCCATGCTGTTCCTCAAACAAGCCATGCTCACTGTCGCCTTAGGGCCTTTGCAGTGTCTGTGCCATCTGTCAGGAAAGTTCTTCCCCCAGGTATCTACTTAGACTACTTTATTGTCCCTTGTAACAATTATCTTTATTCACTGTTTCTAATTTTTCTCCTCCTATTCTCGCTTAAATCCATTCCACTCAGGGTTTCATCTCCACCACTCCACTGAAATTGCTCTTGTCAAGATCATAAATGACTTCCACAGTTCGATGCAGTGGTCAATTCTCAGTCCTCACCTTACTTGACCCATCAGCAGCATCTGGCACAGCTGATGAACCCCTCCTCCCTGGTTCACTATCTTAACTTGACTTCCAAGACACCACCCTCTCCTGGCCTCCTCCCACCTCACTGGCTGATCCTTCTCAGTCTGCTCTGCTGGCTCCTCCTCTTCTCCTAGACCTCTTAAAATGGGAGAGCCCCAGGGCTCAGTCCATGTTCCTCTTCTCTTTTCTATCTACTCTCACTCCCTTAGTGATCAACCTCTTCCAGTCCAATGGCTGTAAAAGCCATTTCTATCTTGACAACTCTCAAATTCCAGTCTGATATATCTTACTGACTACTCAACACCTGGAGCCCTGGCGGCGCAGTGGTTAAGAGCTTCACTGCTAACCAAAAGGTCAGCAGTTCGAATCCACCAGCCATGCCTTGGAAACCCTATGGGGCAGTTCTACTGTGTTCTATAGGGTCACTATGAGTCAGAATTGACTTGGTGGCAACAGGATACGGTCACTATGAGTCAGAATGTACTCAGTGTCAATGGGTTTGGAATTTGGTTTGGTGCTCAACACCTCCAGGAGTCCCTGGATGTTAAGCTCTCGGCTACTAACCAAAATGCTGGCAATTCTAATTCACCCAAATGTGCCTCAGAAGAAAGACCTGGTGATCTACTTCCAAAAATATCAGCCATTGAAATCCCTATGGAGCACAGTTCTACTCTGACACACATGGGGTCACCATGAGTTCAAATTGACTCAATGGCGACTGGTTAGATTAGACTGGGTTACTCAACACCTCCACTTGGATGTCTAATAGTTGTCTCAAACTCAAAATGTCCTAGACTGAATTCCTAATCTTTTCTCGAAAACCTGCTACTCCTAACAGCTTTCCCCATCTCAGCTGATGGCAACCCTATTCATCCATCTGCTCAGACCAAGAACCTTGACAGCACGCTCAATTCCTCTGTTTCTCTTCTACTACACATTCAGTCCATCAGGAAATCATTTTGGCTCAACCTTAAAAGGCATCCAAAATCCAACCACTTCTCACCATCTCCATTGCTATGAATAAATTCTAATCCACCATCATTTCTCATCTGGGTAACTGCAGTAGTCTAACTGATCTCTCTGCTTCTACTCTTGCCCTCCTATGGTGCATTCTCAACACAAAAACTAGTGATCGTTTTAAAATAGAAATCATGGTACTTCCCTACTCAAATCCCTGCAAAGACACCCCATTCCACTCAGAGTGAGAACCAAAGTCCCTACAAAAGCCCTACATTTTATGGCTGTCCATTATACCTCTGACCTCTCCATTTGCTCTCCTCCTCACTCACTCTGCCCCAGCTGTGGCCCTCTTGCTGTTAAAATGTTAAAATGATTAAAAAAAAAAAAAACAGTTAAAATGAATGTACTTCATTTTAACAGTCATTTAATATGTTTAACTGAGCCTTTTTGCCAGGCTCACTGTTGCCATAGGGTCTTTGCAATGTCTGTTCCTTCTGGCAGGAGTGCTTTTTTCCAATATATCCACTTGTTTAAACTCTTTCAACTCTTTCAAGGCTCAGCTCGCACCATCTCAATGAGACCTACCTGAACCATCCTATTTAATACTGCAACCCACCCACTCCTGTTCTCTCTATTCCCCTTACCCAGCTTTGCTTTTCTTTTATCAACATCTAACATACTATAAAATGTATTTGTTTACTATGCTTATTGTTTCAATTCAGTGTTCCCCCACTGAAATGTAGGCTCTAAGAGGACAGAGATCTCTGCTTTGTTCACTGATCCCAAGTACCTAGGACTGTGCACACAATGAAAATTTATAAAATGAATTTTCTTGTGATTTTTGTATTACAATAAATTATATCACACTTAGTGTAATCTTCTGCAATTTGCTTTTTCCACCCAACGTGATGATTTTTTTTAGATTCGTCCATATTGATGCTGTAACATATAGAAGTACATTCATTTTAATTGCTATATAATATTCTATTATATGAATATACCATAGTTTAGTTATGCATTCCCATTCTTGTGGACATTTAGGTTGCTTACATTTTTTTCTATTACAAACAATGATGTAATTAATATTTTTGCAATTGCCTCCTATCAGTCTATAAACATGTCTCCTAGAAGTGACATTTCTAGATGACAGAGTATATGCATCTTCAACCTGACTGTTGTTGTTGTGTGCTGTTGAGTTGATTCTGATAGACATTGCCAAATAGATTTTCATAGTAATTGCACCGACTTACACTCATATCAGCAGTGTAGAAGCGTTCTCATTTCCCCCACATTCCTTGCTAATATTTAGTATTTTCAGACTTCTTTTTGCCAATCTAATGGGTGAAAATTAGCATCTCCCTAGGTTTAATCTGTATTTCCCAGATTATTTCACGAGGGTGAGCATCAATTTATAGGTTTTCTAGCCATATGTATATTTCGTCTCCTGTGAATTGCCTTTTCATATCCTTGGCCCCAATTCCTTTTAATTTGTTTGTCTTTTTAATATTGCTCTTTATGGGTTCCTTACATACTCTATATTCTAATTATTGCTCTGTAATATATTTTACAAAAAAATTCTTTGAACTTGTTGTTGATTATTATTATTATTTTGCATTCACATTTTGTTGATTAACAAGTAAATTTAGAATAAATCTGTGTGAAGAAAAAAATGACTTTTGGTAACATGCAACTAGATAGGTGAGAAAAGCCATGTATAAGAAAGTATCCTATTAGGCAGGTTTTCAAAATGTTTTAAGTACAATATACATACAGAAAAGTAGACATATCTTAAGCATACATCTTGATGAACATTCACAAAATGAAGACACTATGTAACCCTCCCCCAGATTAAGACACAGAGCATGAGCAGTCCCCCAGAAGCCTCTCCTGTGCCCCCTTACAGTCACTATGCCCAGGCAAAGTAACCAACTCTCCTGACTTCTAACAGCATTGATCAGTTTTGCGTCTTTCGTACTTTATATAAATGGAAATCATTCACCATATACTCTCTAGTGCCTGGATTCTTTTGTTCAACATCTTGCTATATGTATTTATAGTTCATTTGTTCTCCTTCTGCATTTCATGTCACTGTATGAACATACCACAATGTATATGTTCTTCTATATGAAGAAGAGTGCGGCATCAGGATTGGAGGAAGACTCATTAACAACCTGTGATATACAGATGACACAACTTGCTTGCAGAAAGTGAAGAGGACTTGAAGCACTTACTGATGAAGATCAAAGACCACAGTCTTCAGTATGGATTACACCTCAATGTAAAGAAAACAAAAATCCTCACAACTGGACCAATAAGCAATATCATGATAAATAAACGGAGGAGAGATTGAAGTTGTTAAGGATTTCTTTTCACTTGGATCCACACCCATGGAAGCAGCAGTCAAGAAATGAAACAAGGTATTGCATTGGGCAAATCTGCTGCAAAAGACCTCTTTCACGTGTTCAAAAACAAAAACAAAGATGTCACTTTGAGGACTAAGGTGCACCTGACCCAAGCCATGGTGTTTTCAATTACCTAATGTGCATGTGAAAGCTGGACTATGAATAAGAAAGTCCGAAGAGTTGATGCCTAGGAGTGAAATTGCTGGTCATAGGGTATGCATATATTCAGTTTTAGTGGAGATAGCCAACTAGCTTTCCAAAAAGCTCACACAGATTATTTCTTGTCATTTTTTTAAACTACAACTTAATTTAGTTTTTTATTTTGTTGTTGTTGAGAATATACACAGCAGAACATACACCAATGCAACAATTTCTACATGTGCAATTCAATAACATTGATTACATTCTTCAAGTTCTTCAAGTTATGCAACCATTCTCACCCTCATTTTCTGAGTTGTTCCTCCCCCTTTAACGTAAATTCACTGCCCCCCTAAATTTCCTGTCTAATCTTTTGAGTTCCTGTTGTCACTTCGATCCCATATAGATAGTTCTTAAAAGAGCATAATGCTCAAGGCAGACATTTTTAACTAGTTAAGCTAAACTGTTGTTTGGTTTTAAGAAGACTTCAGGGGATATTTTTGGTTTAGGTTTTAAAGATTATCTCAGGGCAATAGTTACAGTGGTTCCTCCAGCCCCCATGGCTCCTGAAAGTCTATGAGAATTTTATATTCTGTTCTGCATTTTCCTCCTTTTGATCAAGGATTCTTCTATAGAATCCTTGATCAAAATATTCATTAATGGACCAGGATCACAACAGAGGGTCCTGGACAGAGCTGGAGAAAGATGTAGAACAAAATTCTAACTCACAAAAAATGACCAGATTTACTGGCCTGACAGACTGGAGAAACCCCAAGAGTATGGCCCCCAGACACCTTTTACCTCAGAGATGAAGTCACTTCCAAGGTTCACTGTTCAGCTGGGGATTGGACAGCCTCATAAAACAAAAAGTGACTAATGAGGCACAGCAGTCCAGGGACAAGGACTAGAAGGCAGGAGGGGACAGGAAAGCTGGTGATAGGGAATTCAAGGTGGAGAAGGAACAGTGTTGACATGTCATAGGGTTGTTAACCATTGTCTTAAGGCAATATGTGTACTAAACTGTTCAATGAGAAACTATTTGTTCTGTAAACCTTCATCTAAGGTACAAAAAAAAAAAAAGAATTATCTTTGTGAGATCAAATTGACAACAGCAACTCTAAAGGTTTGATGGGAAGCCTAGGGGACAGTGAGTTGAAGATAACGGTGATGGAATAATTTGGAAAAGGACAGTGAGAATAGCAGCACAACTGGAAGAATGTAATCGATGTCACTGGATTGTACATGTAGAAATTTCTGAAATGGTGTATCTTTGGCTATGTATATTTTCACAAAAAAATAAAGGTCCTCCAAGGTCGAGAAGGGAGAGTGTTGACGTGTCGTGGGGTTGTTAACCAATGTCATAAAACAATATATGTACTGACTGTTTAATGAGAAACTATTTGTTCCATAAACCTTCACCTAAAGTACAATAAAAAAAAAATTTTAAAAATGTTCAGTAATGGTAGCCAGGCACCATCCAGTTCTTCTTGCCACATGGCAAACGAGTCAGTTGTTCACAGAGACAATCAGCCAAACATGCCATATCCTCCTCTTATTCCTGACTCTCCTTCCTCTGTTGCTCCAGTGAATGGAGACCAATTGTCATGCCTTGAATGGCCGCTTTCAAGTTTTTTAAGACTCCCAGGCACTACGAAATTGTTGCTTGTCTTTTAACTTTGACTTTGTTTCTTACAACTTTTAGTATACAATTTTTATGGAATCAAATGTAGCAATTTTTACTTCAAAAATTGTGTCTTTGGGGGCTTCCGAGCAACATGGCGCTATAGTCAGAAGTACCACGCCGTCCCTCCGCAGCAAAGATCAGAAAAACTAAGTCAAACAGAGTCACACTTCCATCCTGAAACCCTAAGCAGCAAATGAAGAGATAAAGAACTCAGCCACGCACCGAATGGAGTAAGAAACTGACCGAAAACAGAGAGCGAGGAGTGATGCATGCAGAGGTCCTCTATCAGCTACTGCAGCACGGATCCGCAATCGGACTCCTATTGGAGATCAGCGAACAGGGGGTACAAGAAAGCAGCTTCACAGAGCTTCCAGCAGGAAACACAACAACTGGTAACCAGCAACATACGCTTTCCCACCCCCCACCCTTCTTCACCCGCACTTAGCCTCCTCTGCTTCCTGCAGGCACAGTCCCTTGGCCAGGAAGCAACAGCTTCACCCTGGTGTCACCTGAATTACCACCCACCCACAACTGGCAGGCTCCCTGAGTGCCTTCTGTTGGCTACTGGTGTTGCTTTCTTCTGCTTCTCTAGATTTCTTCCTTGCCTCTCACCACCCCCACCTCCCTTCTCTCAAATACCTGGCTCCGTGAGTCATCTTTGCTTCTTCCTGAAAGGCTGCGAAATACCACTTGACTGTGAAACTGCTTCCCGGCCCGTGCTGCCACGCTGGTGGGACCCCCGGGGCTCTTCTGTTTGTTTGCTGTGATTTGTTCTGTTTTGATTTGTTTGTTTGTTTTCTTTTTCTTTTCTCGGCTTGGGAGGCCCTTCTAGCTGGGCACTACCTCATGGGTTGGAAGCTACTCCCTTACTCTGCACAGACACACAGGGATATCCCTGAGGGAATTTATTTTTTCTTGTTTTTTTTTTTTTGTTCGTTTGTTTCTTTGTTTTGTTTTCTTCTCTCTCTTATTCCCTTTTTGTCTTTCTTCATTTCCAGTTTCTCAGTTTTTCTTTTACCCTCTTTCTTTTTTTTTATTTTTGTTTTTCCTCATTTCTCAGTCTCTCATCTCTCCACTCCAATAACAAGCTCTTTTTTGTTTGTGTGTATGTTTTTGGCTCCTGCTCATCTCTCCTCTCTCTCATCTTTCCCATACCCATCTTAGCTCCACATAGCACAATCTACTCCCTCCTTCTTGCCTACCTGCACC
>NW_004444157.1:971721-973382 GCF_000243295.1 Trichechus manatus latirostris
AGAGTGTTGACATGTAGCAGGGTTGTTAACCAATGTCATAAAACGATATGTGTACTGACTGTTTAATGAGAAACTATTTGTTCTGTAAACCTTCATTTAAAGTACAATTTAAAAAAAATTTTTTTTTAAAATTGTGTCTTTGGGTTTTTTTCAGGATAATGCTTCCCTATTCTGAGGATATGATTTTTGTCTATATTTTTAATTCATTTTCGTATTTTGGTCATGTTCTTTGGATCTTTTTTACTTCTAGATTTTATATTTGTGTAAGGCATGGATCTGAATTTTTTCCATAAGCAAAATCAATAGTACCAGTCACATTTATTAAATTATCCATCCTTTCCTCACTCTTTTGCGCTGTCACATTTTTCATGTATCGATTTCCCATATTTTCCAGTTTTCTAATCAATTTGCCAAGTGTAACAGAATAATAGACCTGTGGAATTTGAATTTATGGACTAAATTGGGTACTGGATTTATTGAATTAATTTGAGAAGAATTGGCGTTTTATGACATGCAATCTTCCCATAAATGAATGGGGTATTGTTGAGATCAGCAATCCACCATTGGCCCTGAGCCTCCCTGCTTGTTCTTGGCTGTTGTTGTTGTGTGCTGTCAAGTCAATTCCGACTCATAGTGACCAGTGACCATATAGGACAGAGTAGAACTGCCCTATTGGAGTTTCCTAGGCTGCGATCTTTACGGGAGCAGATGGCCAGGTCTCTTCTCTCGCCGCAGAGCCGCTGGTGGTTTGAGCTGCCGACCTTTCAGGTAGCTGAGCGCTTAACCGTTGCTCTACCAGGGCTCCTTTGTTCTTGCTGGGTATGCCAAAAATATAAGGCCCTGATTACTTTTTACCTGGATAATTTCTCAGGTCGTGTGCAAACCTCCCCCCCAAAAAAACCGTTGCCATCGAGTCGATTCCGACTCAGCGATCTTATACAACAGAGTAGAGCTGCTCCATAGGGTTTCCAAGAAGCAACTGGTGGATTCAAACTGCCGACCTTTTGATTAGCAGCCGAGCTCTTAACCACTGTAATCCTGAGGGAGGAGGACAAAGAAAAGGCTTGCCTTTGCTTTCTATAAAAGCAGTGCGTCCTCCAACCTCATTGTTTCTCTTCTGTAATGCAACCCACTGTGTGCACAGCCATTCCTTTGCGTTACCCTCATGGGACCTGGGATATGTGGGAAACTGATGTAAACCAACATGAAGCTCTAGCTACTGCTTTTGCTGTGAGTAATAAACTCCTGTTTCTCTGACCCAAGATTTTCATGCAAGTGCTATGTGGAGGTTACTAAGTACCAGGGGAAAGTGGAAAAGAGGGAAACCTAATTCTATGTGGGATAGTCAGTGAAGCCTGAATAGAGTAAATATTTGAATTGGGTTGTAAAGGATGGGCAGCATTATGAGGGAAAAAATGGGGACAAAGCAGTTCCAGGCAGAGGGAAAATAAGAACAAAGGGAAATGTAGGGCATGTTCAGCGAATACCCAGTAGTCTTGTGTGGTTGAAACATCGAGATTCATGATGTTTAACTAGGGAAAAGTAAGGTGAAAAAGGTAGACTATTGTCAGATCATGGAGAACCATAAATATCATGCTAAGTAGAAGATTTTATCCTGTAAGCTATTCATATTGGAAGGTGGCAAGGAGACCCACTAGACA
>NW_004444157.1:974796-990441 GCF_000243295.1 Trichechus manatus latirostris
GCCAAGCAATTCAGTCCCTCAGGGAGTTTGGATGTGTCTATGGAGCTTCCATGACCTTTTCTTGTACAAGTTGTGCTGGTTTCCCCAGTATTGTGCACTGTCTCAATCTTGAGCTTTTTTATACTCTGTCCCACAGTTCCTCTCCATTAAAATAATAATTTATTTAAGGTTTGCTATTTACTTTTTGAAAACCTAATGATTTACTGGCATCTTTATAGATAACAGCATATTATATTGATCAATAAATAATATATTATATTGACATATTAATAATATGTCAACATGAGGGACTAAAACATATAAACTGATTGCTTAACAAAAGATATATATTTTCTCATAAAACAAAACCGAAAAGCATTACCTGTAAGAAAGGCACTATAATCCCATTCCTGAGAATTCTCTTTATTGTTACAAATTTTTAAAAAGTAACTAATAAAAATCTAACAAAAATATATTAGACACTATGAAGAATATTATGAAATTTTATTGAGAAACATTAAAATTAGAGTTTCAACCATTATTTTTGTTTGCATTGAAACTCAAAAGTCACTTTTGTGGAAATAAATATCTCAACAGTACTTTTTGTAGAAAATAAAATCTCAGCATTTATTTTTGTAGGTATTGATAAGAAGAGTTAATAAACTCCTGTGGAAAAAAGAACGCGGTGGGAAGAATTTCCCTATCAGATATCAAGGCTTATTACAAAGCTATAGTAATTAAGGCAATGCCATATTGGCACCAGGTTAGAGAAATAGACAATTGGAACAGAACAGAGAGGCCCAAAACAGGCTCAAGCATATATGAATACTTGACATTTAACAGAATTGGCATTGTAAATGAGTGGAGAAAGGACAGACTTTTCAATAAATGATATTTGAGCAATTGGGTTATTTACAACGGCTGAAGTGAAATTGTAATTTTGTTGTCACATTTGTTGAAAATAATCAAAACACAATGAAATTTGTACGTAAGGTTTTTTTCTGATCAGTTGTTCTACATGCATATAGGGAGACTATTTTAATTCTAGAGAAAGCAAATGGCTTGGAGAAGCTAGGTACAATGGGGCTTACAAAGAGAAGAGGAGGGAGAAATACAGAAGATTAATCATTGGTTAAGCTTAACAAGATTGCTTGAACCCTGCCCTCCCTTCTTGACTGAGATCAAAGTGATATCAGGTCGTAAGATGGCCTCTGGCTCTCCACCAGCCACATCTTTTGAAATTCAAATTTAATAAGCCTGGCTTCAAACAGGAAAGAAACGATTTGCAACTTTGGGCCAAAGAAAAGCCTCTGGCAGGATTAATTTTGGTCAGGAATTTGTTTACAGTGAATATTCGGTTTTGTGGGCTAGAAAACCCCAAAAGCAAAGTAAGATGTCTGTTATCCATTTTTCTCGTTGACACATTCTACACAAACATTAATTCCAGGTATATTAAAGGCCTAAATGTGAAAGTCAAAACTATATACATTTAAAGTGAATATAGGGGAATGTCTTAATGATGCTGTGGTAGCGAAGGAGTCCTTTAAAAAGAGACGAAAAGCACTAGCCATGAAGAAAAAAGCTTGATAACTTTGACTATATTAAAATTAAAAATTTCTGTTTATCAAAAGAAACCATTAAGGAATCCAGATCTTCTGGAGCCATGGAGGCTGGATGAACCCCTGAAACTATTGTCCTGAGATATTCTTTAAACCTAAAACCAAAACTATCCCCTGTAGTCAAATTAAAACTGAACAGCAGTTTAGCTTAGGTAGTAAAGAATGTCTGCCTTGAGCATTGTGCTCTTTTAAGATCCATCTATATGGTATCAAACTGACTGTAGCAACTTGAAAGATTAGATAGGAATTTAGGGGGCAGTGAGCTTATGTTAATTGAGGGGGTACAACTTGGAAAAGGAGGGTGAGAATGGTTGCACAACTTGAAGAATGTAATCAATGTCAGTGAATTGTACAGGTAGAAATGGTTGAATTGGTGTATGTTCTGCTGTGTATGTTCTCCACAACAACAAAAATAAATAAATTATATAAAAAAGAAACTATTAAGAGAATGGGAAAAGAACACAGATAAAAGATGAAGGACTAGAAGTTCAAATGTATATAAATAACTCCTTAAAGTAATTTGAAAAAGTCACTTAACCCAACATAAACATGGGCAAACATGTTGAATAGGCGCTTCACAAAAAAGGAAATCCTAATGTCCCATGTTGTTGTAAATTGCCATCAAGTCGATTCCGATTCATGGCAATCCCGTGTGTGCAGAGTATAACTGTGACCTTTCGGAACCAGATTACCAGTCCTGGCTTCAAAGGCATCTCTAGGTGGGTTTGAACTGCCAACCTTTCAGCTAGTACCAAAAAAACCAAACCCACTGCCACCCAGTCAATTCCAACTCATAGTGACCCCCATAGAGTTTCCAAGGCTATAAATCTCTGTGGAAGCAGACTGCCACAACTTTCTCCTGGGGAGCCACTAGTGGTTTTGAACCCCCGACTTTTCAGTTAACAGTCGCTTGCTTTAACCACTGAGCCACTAGTAGTCACATGCTTAACCGGTTGCACCACCCAGGGTCTCTAACCGTTGCCATCGAGTCGATTCTGACTCATGGGGACCCTATATGATAGAGAACTGCCCCATAGGCTTTCCAAAGAGCAGCTGGTGATTTCAAACTGCCAACTTTTTGGTTAGCAACTGAGCTCTTAACCACTGCACCACCAGAGTTCCCCAGAATCTCTAGGCACATTAAAAGATGTTCAGCATCATTTAAAAAAACAAAAAACAAACCCCTTGTCGTGGAGTTGATTCTGACTCATAGCGACCCTATAGGACAGAGTAGAACTGCCCCATAAGGTTTCCAAGGAGCGGCTGGTGGATTAGAACTGCCGACCTTTTGGTTAGCAGCCGAATGCTTAACAACTGCGCCCACCAGTGGGTGTGAAATGACCTCTTATAGTTTGATTTCCCGATTACTGACAATGAGGAAACGTTGGTGGCGTAGTGGTTAAGTGCTAGAGCTGCTAACCAAAAGGTCAGCAGTTTGAATCTACCAGGCGCTCCTTGGAAACTCGATAGGGCAGTTCCACCCTGTCCTATAGGGGTCACTAGGAGTCGAAACCAACTCGACAGCAGTGGGTTTGGCTTTTGTTTTGTTTTGGTTTAGATTAGCGGTACTGTGGAAGAAAAGGCCTGGCGATCTGCTTCTGTTAAAATTACAGCCAAGAAAACCCTGTGGAGCGCTTCTACACTGTAACACATGGGGGTCACCATGAGTTGGAATCTACTCTGCTGCAGCTAACAGGTTTACAAAAATTAAAAAATCTGGTAATACCAAGCATTGGCCAGCAGGTGGAGCAATGGGAACTGGCCAGCCCTGCCAGTAAGGATGTAAATTGGTGCACGCATTTAGGAAAAGTCAGGCATCACCTAGCAAAGTTGAAGGTCCCCATACCCTAAAAATCAGCAATTCCACTCTTAGATAAATATCCTAGAGACACTTGTGCTTAAGTACACTACTAAGAATATTTGTGACAGCACTGTTGTGTAACAGTCCAAACCTGAAAACAATCAGAATGTCTCTCCAAGTTAGAATGGAGAAATTGTGGCAAATTCATACAACAGTATACAGTACAGAAACAAAATGAACCAACCACAGCTACCTGAAACAACACAGATGAATCTCACAATGTGGACTGAATATTAAGGTAGTTAGAAAACACTACATACAGATATTTGCAAATATATGATGTTTGCTGTTGTTGTATGCCGTCCAGTAGATTCCAACTCATGGAGACCCCATGTGATAGAGTAGAACTGCCCTATAGGGTTTCCTTGGCTGTAACCTTTACAGAAGCAGATTGCCAGGTCTATCTACCTAGGAGCTGCTGGGTACGTTCAAATAACCAACCTTTCTGTTAGCAGCTGAGCACTTTAACCATTGTGCCACCAGGGCTCACGTCTGTAAAACAAAACTGTGTTGTTTCAGAATGCTTACAGAGAAGATAAACCTATAAAGAAATCATTGGAATGATTATTACAAAAGTCAGGATAAAGGTTACCTAAGTCATGATGAGGGAGAGTGGGAGGAGCAGGAGGTGGGCATTATGGAGGTGTTTCTTGTCCTTAGTGGTCATTACATGGAAAATAGCTTTATACATGTTCCCTTAACTGGCATCTCTCTTTTGAATGCTCCTCTTAATGAAATAGAAAGCAAGGGCACCAGCTGGGAATGAGGATAGGAAAGGAGGTGTTGACGATCTGAGGAGAAAGAAGATGGTATGAAAGAAACAGAGATGTTGGAGAGTGGAGATGTTCCCTATCCTGTGATAGGGAAAGATCATATTTTTATCTTATTCTTTTATGAAAACATCTTTCTTGATTTATTATGCTTTTTCTCTCATATATAACATTATTTTATTAATTTTAATATACTGCACTATATGTAGTTATCCCAAACATTTCAATTATAATGCCATTTACTGTTTAAAAATAAAATTTTAAAGCATAATTAAGTCTTAATAAACTATATAATTAAAGATAATATCATAATACATTAGTTATTTATTATTTCACCTTCAGCTTTAGAAAAGCCAATAGTTTATATTTAGACAAAAATACAGAGGTCATACAGGGATTTTGTGACTTTTTATCCTTCTTTCAACTTTTTATACCAAGTTGCTTTAGTGATAAATTCTACATAAGTCTTCAAACAGATAGATATTTATCACCTCCTTATTTTATTGATCTCAAGTCCTAAAAGTAATTTTTAAATGTCAGAAAATATAATCATATTAACATCACAAAAGTAAATATTAATAATTATTTAAGATTATTAGAAACTGTTACACTGCACTCTTAAACTTTACTCAGAACATTTTAATAGAAAAAGTGGATAGGTCTATATAATTTTACAATATTGTCTGGGTTGTACCAATTTATAAAAATAATTGTTTAAATTATTATAAGTTTTAGTTGTAAGTCCATGTTGATAATTACATACCTTTAAGTACCAACTTACATAATGTTAATTTAGTTTTTACAATGGCAAATGTAGTAAAGTTAAACAGCTACCACCAATTTAGCTTTAAAATATGCCATGAGTTTTCATTTTGTAATATCCTGTAATAACTGTAACATTGTCAGAGACAAGACATAGTCTTTTTTAAAGAATTTGAATCTACAGATATTGAATCTAGAAATATTAAAATTGATGTCTGCAGCTTTCAGGTAGTTCAGGGAAAAATATCGCGCGCGCGCGCATGTGTGTGTGCGTGTGTGTGTGTGTGTGTGTGTGTAGACAGAGTGCACACTCAAATAACAAAGCCAAACCCAAAACCCGTTGCCGTCAAGGGGATTCCGACTCATAGTGAACCTGTAGGTCGGAGGAGAACTGCCCCACAGGGTTTCCAAGGCTGCAGATCTTTACAGAAACAAACTGCCTCATTTTTCTCCTGTTGGGTGGTTGGTAGGTTCAAACCGTCAACCTTTTGGTTAGCAGCAAATAACAAAACAAATGGGACAATATGTTAACAGTAAGTGAATTTGGGCAAAGGGTATACAGGTGTTCTTTGTACTTTTCTTACGCTTCCAACTTTTCTGTAAGTTTGAAATTATTTCTAAATAAAAAGTTAAAGTGAAGAAAAAAGGAGGGGAGTAGTCAGGGTTTATCTCCTTTATAGCATAAAAGTCAAGATCATAAGCTATAAATTTTTGTAATGAATATTTTCTTCCTTAGGATATTTAGTCTTGAAATACAACTAGCTGCTGTTCTGTTTTTCCTTTCCTTGTGCAAACTCTATGTCCCACCTCCAATCCAGACTCTGTATTTCTCCACATTGAACCCACAAGTGTAGGAACGTCCCAACCCATCCAGTTCTGCACAAGGATCAGCTGTGGGAACTCATCTGCCCCTGTTCTGGACCAGCCATTTTCTGTCGACCTTGCTGTCAAATGCTCTCTGATCTCATATCACCAACAGCTGTGTCTTTAATTTCTGTGCTACTCAGTTGAGTGATTATCACTACTAGGCTCTACAATCAGGTCATTATAAATGGCAAATTTGTACAGTAAGGAGGTGCACGTGGAGGTCATTATCATGATCTCATCTATAAGAGGAAAATTGCAACAGATATCATCTTGGAAATCCTCAAAATTCCAGAGTTGAAACAAATAAGCACAGTTACACAGTGTGATTCTGTTCGTGAAATTCCAGTTCCTGAAGCGGTGCTAATCACAAACATGCCATCAATAACACAAACTCATCAAATGTCCCAGTTGAAAGAAGGTAATTTATTATCATCAGCAGCAGCAGCAGCAGCACAAAACTAAATCCACTACAAAAAGAAAACAAAAAACATACCCTAAGGGCATGCGACTTGCTGACAGTGTCAATAACATCATCTTCATGTACAAGGGACAGCACCCTGAGGATATAAACCATATCACAGCTTAATAATCAATTCAATAATTCAGTCACCATTTATTGAGCACCTAGGCACAATGGAGGATTTAAAAATGCATACAAGAATCCCTGCTTTCAAGGAGTTTTACAGTCTAGTAGTAGGAGGTATTCAAAAACACCAAAAAGAATACAGGGCCACAAGAGATGTTTAAAGTATTATTGGACAGGGGCATCACAGGAAACTAGTATTACATTCAGTTGGGGGAATCAGAAGAAGTTCCATAGACAACGTGGCATCTGAGCTGGACCTTGAAGGCTTGGATGGATTTTGGCAGACTGCCACGTGGAGAAGGGACACTATGGGTAGAGAGAATTAGTGTGGGCCAAAGCATGGTCATGGGAGTCTTCATGGCATGCTTAGGGAGAGAACAATAATCCAGTTTGGCTGGTGTATGGGTTCTGTGTAAGTGGAATAGTGTGATAAAATGCTGAAAGTTATACAGGAACTATATTTTTAACGGTTTTGAATGATAGGCTAAGATTTCTGATCTGTAATCTGTATCATGGTAACTATATTTACCCACATCAACAAAATACACAATTATCTGTGAAGAGATATGATCATTTCATTTCCAGATTTCTTAGGGAAACACAAGTGGTTTCTAGGCAATGTTATCACCCTGCTATAACAAATGTCCCAGCAGATAACACCAAGCAACCTATAGGAAATTTTCCCTTTTGCGCAATTAAATCACTTCCCTCAAGGCCTTTAATCTTTCCATCCAGGGACCACACCTCTTTCCAATCCCATCTCCATTCCCACCAGTTTTGTTGGTACCTGATCAGTTTAGGCAAGTCCAATTTGGGATTTCCACCACAGCAGTAGCTCTGAAACTAGGACCCACAGCCTTGAAAAGTAAGAGTGGTAGTGGTGGTGGTAGGGGTGGTGAACAATGTCGTGGAAATGGTTCCATCAAAGAAGTTCTATGGAATCCTCATCCTAAGAGTCAAGGTAGTTCTTTGAAACTGGAGTTCCTGATCCCCCATTCAGTTTAGCCTGGAGGACAACTGGAGAGGTCCCAAAACTCACAGTGCCTGATTAAGGTCATCCTTATAAGTTTCCTCTTATTCTCAAGGAATTCCTTAAAGGAATGGCATTTCATCTGGGTCACAAGTTATTTAAAGGCCTGCTGGGTCTGAGGCTGCTGGAGCTGTGGATAGACTGGGGTGAGTTTCTCTTTCTGTCCAAGGAATCTTGTTAGATTTTGTCTGTGCCTACCAAGATGGTAGTCGGAAACTTCACCCATGCAATGATGGGTATTAGTGGGATGGAATGGCCGTATTAGGTAAATAAGCCGAAGAAGTAAGCTACATAGAACCAACCTCAGAGGGCTTAGAATAACAAAGATGCCTGGCCACACTTCCTGAAGCTGGTCAGTCTTTCAGCTCTTTCCTGGAGTGAGACCTCCTCTGCAGGAAGTCATGGATAGCAGTTGTGAGGCCCCATGTCACACTGGACCTTAGGATGACCAGGGAGCCCCCACGGTAGATCAGGAACACCTTTCGGCCCCTAGTGTCCCACACATCCTGGGCAGAGGCCCACAGGCTAGGCATGCTCTGCCAGCCAATATGGGACTGCATATTGGCAACCAGCACAATCAGAGGATACAGAAGTAGGCAGGTAACTGTTCCATTGATGCTACCAGACACCAAGGCAGGAACCCAATAGGGCAGGCCTTGTTCTGCCAGCCCGTACTGGATGGGATCCTTGAAGGAGAAGTACAGAGCACTCCCCAGGCTGTTCCTGACGAGGATAGGCCAGAAACCCCGATAGTAGCCCAGCGACAGCCGCCCCCAAGGCCCGTAAGAGTTGAATTCCTTGAGGATGCTGAAGGTGCTAGGGAAGCGGGCTTGCTTGCGACCATCCTGGAGCACATTCTGCACCCTTTCAAAGGGGCTGAGCGCCACAGCCTCCACCACACCAGACATGAGCCCTGCTGCCCAGCGGTGTCCCAGGGAGTGTGGCCCAACAGGGGAAAGAGAGCCTAGCAGGCTATCATAGGTCCCAAACAGTAGAGTCCCTTGCAATGTCTTGGAGAGAAGAGGGGGGTAAATTCCCCGGTAGAAGTATTGAGGGCCTTCATGCCAAAGCTGTCTCACAGCCTCAGACACTGCCACAGCATGGATCTGTTGCCGGAACACAACCTTATAAATAGGAAAGGTCAGAAAAGTAGACATAAAGTTGGAAATGGCCCCAAGGGCGTAGGCCTGAGAGTGCCAGCTTTTCTTTCCTGCAGCCTCTGCTCGCGTCCTTTGCTGAAGCTCCATCCCAGGAGAGTGGTTCTGTTCCCCCATGCTGAAGACAACTGGGAGCAGATGGAAGAAACTGGCAAGAGTGGAAAAAGAGAGGTTACGCTGACCGTTTAATTCTGTTGGTGAGCATTTCCATTGCTTAGTTAGAAACAGAGCCACAATAAACTCAGTTCTAAGCAAACAAGCAACTCTTTGGGGCAGTTTCCGAGAAATCGGCCCACCCTTAAGAACTAAGGAGCCCTGATGGCTCAGTGGTTAAGCGTTCGGCTGCTAACCAAAAGGTCAGCAGTTCGAATCTACTAGGCGCTCTTCGAAAACCCTATGGGGCAGTTCTACTCTGTCTTATAGGGTCGCTATGAGTCAGAATCGACTTGATGGCAATGAGTTTGGTTTGGGTTTTAAGAACTAAAGAATTCATCAAACTTAAAATAAATGCAGTTAGTTTTTCTGGACAGAGTCATCTCTACAGTGTTTTGCTGACACAAAAGTTTCCAGCATTCAAAGAAGGCTTAAGATTAAAGAAAGTAAATAGTGGGGGAGGGGGGACACACTGCAAAACCCATCGCATTCAACTGTCACCACACGAAATTTTGCTTATTCAGTTGCATTTGATAAACTACCAGAATAATTAGCTGCTATTTCCTTTTCCGGGGCGCTGGTGGTGCAGTGGTTAAGAGCTCGGCTGCTAACCAAAAGGTTGGCAGTTCAAATCCACCAGCCACTCCTTGGAAACCCTATGGGGCAGTTCTGCTCTGTCCTATAGGGTCGCTATGAGTTGGAATCAACTTGATGGCAACAAGTTTGGTACTCCCTTTCCCAAAATGTGGTACTCCCTTGTAGAGGCAGAAAGGCATTCATAAGTTGTAGTGCAATGCTTTCCCTAAAAAGTTGGTAGTAATTCTGGGGAGGGGAGAATCTCCCACCTCCCCCGCCCCCTCAATTTCTGCTGAAGTTGTAGCTGTTTAATGGCAACGTTCTCTCTGCCTTCTCCACCAACTGAGGAGAGGAGAAAGCAGCTGTTCCTGGAAGGTCGGCACCAAGAGGCTCCAAAACCCATTGCCGTCGAGTCGATTCCAACTCATAGTGACCCTATAGGATGGAGTAGAACTGCCCTATAAGGTTTCCAAGGAGTGCCTGGTGGATTTGAACTGCCAACCTTTTGGTTAGCATCTAAGCTCTTAACCACTGCACCACCTGGGCTCCCCAAAAGGCTCAGCACCTGGCAATTTCCAAGCCTGAACTTGTAGACCTGTAGCTATATGATAGAGCTGGGTTTCTCAGCGTTGGCACTGCTCACATTTGGGGCCAGATAACTCTTTGCTGTGGGGGACTGTCCTGTGCACCCTGGCCTCTACCCACCACATGTCAGTAGCATTCCCCCCTAGTTGTGACAACTAAAAAATGTCTCCAGACATTTTCATATGTGCCCTGGATGGAAAAATCACCCCCTGTACTAGAGAGAGGAAACACTGGTGGTGGAGTGGTTAAGAGCTACGGCTGCTAACCAAAAGGTCAACAGTTCGAATCCGCCAGCTGCTCCTTGGAAACTTTATGGGACCGTTCTACTCTGTCCTGTAGGGTCGCTGTGAGTCGGAATCGACTTGATGGCAACAGGTTTGGTTTGAGTTTTTGGTACTAGAGAGAATAGGCAGCCCAAGGACCCCAAGCTATTGCACCCACCTCAGAAAGGCCTGGGAACAGGTGGGGTGGTATGAGAAGCAACTTGGGAGCCAGATCACATGAAGGAACTTTGAGAAACGAACGCTCAGTGCAAACCTGAGGAAGCTTGTCACAAAGGAAATAGAGGCTCCACAGGGCAGAGAGGAAGGGTGTGCAGCGGTGGGAGATGATGTGCTAGAGGAGAGAAAGCAGAGAGACATATGGGGAGAGGGGTGGAGGGGAGGGTATGATGACCTGGGGGATTCACATTTGGATTGACAGGGACAGGTAGCCCGGCAGGAACTGCAGCTCCAGAGGTTTCCCACAGAAACCTGGGCTGTGTTGTCCCAGGGAGGGGAGTTGGGGTTCTAATTATGTTAGCAGTTGATGCTCCTCTCGGTAGGGACAAAGGTGGTGCAGCTGAGGCACTGAGGGAGGGGTAGAAGTCAGGAGCTGCAGAAGCCCGCTGCAGCCTTCCCCGGGCTGCCACTCCCAGAACCGGGCTTGAAGTGCTTTGCCTTCCACAATTGCTACATGAGCTCCTCCCTGGCTTCTGGCTCCAGCTCCATTCATGGTCCCTCAATCTAACCTTACAACTACTCCTCTCCCCTGGAGCGACACTTGATGGAGGGGGTGGAGGCTCAGCCTAATCTACTCTGCCCATCAGGATCTCCGCCCCACCCCCAGCATTCAATTTTTGCCTTAAGCCTCAGCCTCCTTAACCCTCATGGCCAGCAGGAGACTGGGAGGGCCCCTCTGCCTCCGACCCTTTAGCTGGGAGCTGCCCAGGATGGCAAAGGCTCAAGAGGCCCACTCCCTGCATCCCTCTGGGGTTCCTCTGGCCCCCTGACAGCAACCTCCATCTCTCCAGGGCCAAAGGAGACCTTCTCCTGACCCCCAGGCAGAAGGCAGCTCCACTCAGGCCCCCAAAGTGACAGGGCCCTCAACACCCACCAGCTCTCTGTGTCAAGAACATCTTCCTCCCCAGATCTTACCTACACGTAAATACGGATGGCTGGTGAGGTAAATGGAGCCCTGGTGGTGAAGTGGTTAAACGTTCGGCTGGCTAACCAAAAGGTCGGCAGTTCGAATCTACCAGGCGCTCCTTGGAAACTCTATGGGGCAGTTCTACTCTGTATAGGGTCACTATGAGTCAGAATTGACTGAACAACAATGCTTTTTTTTTTTTTGGTGAGGTAAATATTTGTCCCCTCATCTACCTCAGAATGCAGTAATGCTCCACCTCCTCCCCACCTTTCCCCAAGTAACCTATAAACATGTGTTCACTGACTGCATAGGGCAGGCTGATAAAGCAGAAAGAAAACTGAGCTAGAATTTGGGAGACTAGCATTCTAAGCACCAGTTCAGGTTATCAACATCCCGTGTGGCCTTTGGAAAGTCATTGACAGCTTGCAGCCCCTTCTACCTCAGTTATAAAATGAACAGACAGGACAAAATGCTTGCTAGGTACTCTCATACTGTACAATGTCACAGGGGGTTGATATGAGGGAATTTGGACCAATATTTGGAAGAGCTTTTACATCCCTGATTCCTTCTGTCATGTTTGCAAATCATTTTTAGGGGTTAAAGGTGAGCAATAATTTAGAAACACTTTACCATAAATGGAAACCCTGGTGGCATACCAGTTAACAGTTTGGCTGCTAACCAAAAGGTCAGCAGTTCGAATCCACCAGGTGCTCCTTGGAAATTCTATGGGGCAGTTCTACTCTGTCCTATAGGGTCACTATGAGTTGGAATCAACTCAACGGCAATGGGTTTTATCATAAATATTTAAGTTATCATTCTAAAGGCACATTTTATAAATCTAATTCTCCCTATTTTATTTGAGGGGACATTTTTCTCCTATGTATTTTTCTGGCATTTTAAGCCGCCAGGCTTTGGGGGCAGACAGACCTGAGATTGGAATCTGCCTCCGCCACTTAGCTTCCTTACTGATTTCGCTCTGTGACCTTGGGCAAGACACTTAACCTAACTTTGTTTCTTCAGCTACAAAATGGAGACAATAAAGATTAATAAAGTAAAATGCGATAAAGTGGTTGAGCATCTCCAGTATGGCGCTCTCAATAAAAAATACATTTTAAAAAAACAACAACACAGGATGCTTCCCTATCTCCCATCTGTCTCCACAGAGCACATGCTCCTGGCTCCTGCAGGACACTCTCAGGCCAGCCCGAACCAGAGGAAGTGGCTGTTAGAACAAGTTCTGTGTTCACGTGGGAGGCAGGGAAGACCTTTCTTCCGTGATGCAAAGGTGCTATATAAACAATCCCGGGAGAGCCTGACCCCTTAACATGAATTCCACAGTAAAGAACATAGAATGGGTCTGGACTCTGCCTTGAGATGTCACCTGTGCCCTAGGATCTGCCTCTTACTGTTAATAATCTAGTAAAATGAGCCCAAGGGGTTCCAGACTACTCTGGCCAGTCTAGTCCAGATGGATCCTGTGTGGCTATCCCAAGATCCAATGCTACATTCAGGGCTTCCCTCAGCCAGTCCTTTGGTCAGCTCACAAACATGTATTGATCATCTACTAAATCACTGTGGAGCTAGAGATGAATAGAAGTTAGTTCCTGCTGTCAAGGAACACAGGTCAACAATGAGCTAAACTATACTGTCAGGGAAAATACCAAACCAAACCTGTTGCTTGCCAGCTAGTCAATTCCAACTCATGGCAACCCCATGTGTTATAGGATAGAACTGCTCCATAGGGTTTTCTTGGCTTTAATCTTTACTGAAGCAGATCACCAGGACTTTCTTGCTCAGTACAGCTTGGTGGGTTTGAACTGCCAATCTTAAAGTTAGTAGTTGAGTGCAAACTGTTTATGCCACCCAGGGACCTCTAAGCAGGGCTTTGAACTGGTTTGAACCGGTTCAGTCATGGCTGACGAAGTGAAACCACAACAGACCCAAATTTTTAAAATTTGGGTGATTCGGAACCATAACCATAATGGGAAAAATTACAGGTTGAAGCCCTAGAACGGGAGACTCGGAAGAGGTGTACTGAGCCCTTTCAGGAGCCTGAAACATGAGACTGGATTATTGCCAGGACCGAGGAGAGCGAAACACATTCAAAGTGGCACAGTCAGCCACCATCTTTGAGCAGGGCATTGTTGTTTCCGACTGTGCAAAATGAGACAGGTAAGAGGGTTTGGTTGCTATGCAGTGAGTACACTGCCCTTGTTTTCAAAGTGGGAAATTAAGTTTCTAGAAGAGCATCAAACCATAATTTTTCCCATTCTAATTATGGTTACAGGTCATCCAATTTTAAAAAACTGGGTCTCCAGTGTTGCTTCCTTGGCCATGACTGAACCGGAATGAACCGATTCATAGCCCTGCCTCTAAGGAAAAATAAAAGGTACACTAATCAAGGTGGCCACCACTCATCTGTCAGTTTGTCCTACTGTGGTGGCTTGTGTGTTGCTGTGATACTGGAAGCTTTGCCACCAGTATTTCAAATACCAGCAGGGTCACTGTTGGTGGGCAGGTTTCAGAAGAGTTTCCAGACTGAGACAGACTAGAAAGGACCTGGCAGTCTACTTCTGAAAAAATTGTCCAGTGAAAACCCTATGAATAGCAGTGTAACATTGTCCAATATAGTGCTGGAAGATGAGCCCCTCAGGTTGGAAGGCACTCAAAATTCAACTGGAGAAGAGCTGCCTCCTCAAAGTAGAGTCGACTTTCATGACGTGGATGGAGTCAAGCTTTCGAGACCTTCAGCTGCTGATGTGGCACGACTCAAAATGAGAAGAAACAGCTATCATTAATAATTGGAACGTGGAATTTACAAAGTATGAAACTAGAAGTCATCGAAAATGAAATAGAATGCATAAAGATCAATATCCTAGGCATTTCAGCTGAAATAGACCGGTATTGGCCATTTTGAATCAATCATAGGGTCTACTATGCCGGGAATGACAAATTGAAGAGGAATAGTGTTGCATTCATTGTCAAAAGGAACATTCCAAGATCTATCATGAAGTACAATGCTTTCAGTGATAGGACAATATCCATATGCCTACAAGGAAGACCTGTTAATAAATCAAATTTACACACCAACCACTAATGCCAAAGATGAAGAAATTGAAGACTTTTACCAACTTCTGCAATCTGAAATTGATCAAATGTGCACTCAAGATGCTTTGATAATTACTGGTGATTGGAATGCAAAAGTTGGAAACAAAGAAGAAGGATTAGTAGTTGGAAAATATGGCCTTGGCAATTGAAATGACGCCGGATATCCCGTGCGAGAATTTTGCAAGACCAACGACTTATTCATTGCAAATACCTTCTTTCAACAACATAAATGGTGACTATACATGTGAACCTTGCCAGATGGAATACACAGGAATTAATAGACTACATCTGTGGAGAAGCTCAATTTCATCAGTCAGAACAAGGCCAGGGACTGACTGCGGAAAAGACCATCAATTGCTCATATGCAAGTTCAAGTTGAAGCTGAAGAAAATTAAAACAAGTCCACGACAGCCAAAATAAAACCTTTGGTATATCCCACCTGAATTTAGAGACCATCTCAAGAACAGATTTGACGCATTGAACACTAATGACTGAAGACCAGGTGAGTTGTGGAAAGACATCAAGGACATCATACATGAAGAAAGCAAAAAGTCATGAAAAAGACAGGAAAGAAAAGACCAAAATGGATGTCAGAAGAGACTCTGAAACTTGCTCTTGAATGTAGTCCAGCTAAACTGAAAGAAAAAAATGATGAAGTGGAAGAGCTAAACAGAAGATTTCAAAGGGCAGCTCAAAAGACAAAGTATTATAATGAAATGTGCAAAGATCTGGAGTTAGAAAACCAAGAGGGAAGAACATGCTCGGCATTTCTCAAGCTGAAAGAACTCAAGAAAAAACGCAAACCTAGAGTTGCAATATTGAAGGATTCTATGGGCAAAAAATTGAAAGACTCAGGAAGCAACAAAAGAAGATGGAAGGAATACACAGTCAACTGTACCAAAAAGAATTGGTCGACATTCAACCATTTCAGGAGGTAGCATATGATCAAGAACCAGTGGTATTGAAGGAAGAAGTCTAAGCTGCACTGAAGATATTGGTGAAAAACAAGGCTCCAGGAATTAAAGAAATACCAGTTGAGATGTTTCAACAAACTGATGCAACACTGGAATTGCTCACTGTCTATGCCAAGAAATTTGGAAGGCAGCTACCCGGCCCACTGACTGGAAGAGATCCATGTTTATGCCTATTCCCAAGAAAGGTGATCCAATGGAATGCAGAAATTAT
>NW_004444157.1:991892-1002906 GCF_000243295.1 Trichechus manatus latirostris
AAAAAAAAAAAAATTAAACCAAAAAACCCGTTGCCATCAAGTCAATTCCAACTCAAGTGACCCTGTAGGACAGAGTAGACTGCCCCATAGGACATCCATGGCTGTAAATCTTTTACAGCAGCTGACAGCCACATCTTTCTCCCATGGAGAGGCTTAGGGGTTGAGCACTTTAACCAGTGTGCCACCAGCCAAGAAAACCCTATGGGTCAGTTCTACACTGTCACATGGGGTCACTATGAGTCGGAATCTAATGGACAGCACCCAACAACACTAACAATCAAGGTAGAAGGAGAAACACAAGAGCAATTTATTTCACCCAAGACAGGGAGCACTCAAAAAATTTCCAGTGAGTAGCAGGCTTCTGTTAGGTGGAGAAGTGAGGCGAGGCGTTCTAGGCTAAGAGAGTCCTGGCCAAGGCACAGAGGCTTAAAACCACAAGTGGGGACAGGATGCAGGCCATGGGATAGGGAGAGCTGAGGCTGATAGGGAGGAATCGAGTAGAATGAGGGCCACATTCCCCCCCCCCCGCCGCTGCTGTGCATTGCAGGGCACGGAGGGGGCTCTAGAATCACAAAGCCTGGATTTGAATCCCACTCTGCCACTTCCTAGCTTTATGACCTTGGCCAAGTCTGTTTACCTCTCTGACCCTCAGTATCCTTATCTGTAAAAGGAGTGTCATGAAGGTTGCATGAGAGAAAGTAAATAAAGTGCTAAGTATGTAATTTGATCCATAAATTATAATAGTTGTTTCATTTAAAAATGGGATAACGAGAATGAAGGTAAGATTACAACTAAATTGTTTTTAAGGCTGAAATTGTTCTAATGCACTGGATCATCTGCAGAATGCACTTGCATTTCCTTGTCTGGAAGACAGCAGAGAAGAGTTGGTCATGGGTTTGGGAGTTTGACAGCCCTGGGCTGGAGTCCCAGTGCCTCTCCACTTAAGAGTTGCGTGAACTTACACAACTTACCTAACCTCCCTGAAACGTTTTCCCTGTCTGCAAAATGGGATAACAATGCCTGTCTCAACAGAGTTACTGAGAAGCTTAAATGAGATAACAGATGGAAATTTCCTGGCACAGAGGAGGCGGGCAGCCAAGGTAGCTATTAATGCTGCAACTAAAAACTCCTAATCTTTAGGCTTTTAAAGTTCATTTGTTAAAACTGGACAATGTGGCCTCATTAGAGCCATCAATTGGAAGCTACTGCCACGCGGGCGGCAAGAGGTAAGGGATGTTCTGTATCCCAGATTAGCAAATGCTCCTCCCAGCCCTGCAGGAAGAGACCCTCACTTAGTTCTAATGGCCCAAACCAGGCATCTTTACAGAATCCATTTCCTTTCACGGATTTTTGTCAAAGCTCTGAGATCTTTCTTTGTCCTATTTGATCCCACCCCCCACCAGGTCCAAATGCAGATCATCTGATTTGGTGATGAAGCCAATTTAAATGCAGAACAAGAGTCTGCCTAGAGGCCGGGATCAGAGGTCATTGTGCTGGGGAGGGGTAGCAAAAGTCTGAATGAAACCCAAGAGCTACTGCCAGCATCTCACCCCTGACTGTGAGGTGAGCATCCTGCCTTCTCTTTACCTCCACCTCCCCGCCTCCACTCTCACCTCACCACCACCTCAGTGTTCCATCCCCAAGAGAAAGGCCACAATCCTGAGATGGAAGGTGCTTCATCTCCAAATTTGGATTGCTTACTCCAAGGAAGTCTAGGTATTGGAGTTGGAAATTAGAAGGCAGAAAGGAGCAGATGAAGTACCTTAGCAGGCTAAAGACGAACCCAACAGCAACTGAAGGGTGTCAGGCTTCCAGGCTTTTGCACTTGTGCAGTTCACTTGGGCAGTGCATGCCACCACCACCAATTGACTCCCAAAAGCCCTGCGGGAGCCTCCTAGCCACGCTCTACATAAAGGAAAGACCTGCTCTCCAAGAACCAGAAGTAAGGGAAAATGGAGTAGGCTTCTCAGCCACTGCTTCACAGTCCACTCACTCTGGACAGCCCTGCATGCCGTTTCCATGGAGTTGTTCCTTCTCTGGGGCCAGGGATGGCAAATCCAGCAACGGAGAAGTTCCCTCAAGAGCTCACAGAAGGGCAACCTAGCAACCTATCCTAGAGCCAGGAAACGGAAGTGCTATATCAGTGGCAGAGAACTGTGGTTTGGGGGTCAAATTCAGTTTCATTTCTGACACTTCTTTCTCAAGTACGAGTTGAAGGAAGTCAAGGGTTTTAAAGAGCAGTTGTAGGGGAGTGGTTCTTAATGCTTTCTGGGCCACAGACTCATCTGAAAATCTACAGATCTGTGGACTCAGAAAAATATAGAGTCCAAAATCTGCATACAGTTTCAGGAAGATCATGGACCCCAGGAAGGAACCTCTGCTGTGTAGGGGCATTCAGGACAGATTTCCTATGAACAGATACATTGGTGGCAGGCCCATATACTTACTACCCTCAGCAAGATATGTGCTTAGAACAGTGGTTCACAAACCTCTCCACACCTCAGAATCAACTACCAAACCAAAAAAGAAAAGAAAAACCAAACCCGTTGCCATCGAGTCAATTCCGACTCATAGGGACCCTGTAGGACAGAATAGAACTGCCCCATAGGGTTTCCAAGGAGCGCCTGGTGGATTCGAACTGCCAACCTTTTGATTAGCAGCTGAACCTTAACTACTGCGCCACCAGGGTTCCAGACTGTCATAAAGGGCGATAGAAATAATATTACTTTTATAAACGGGCTGCTTGTTGTAATGTTGAAAAGTAATGTAAAAAAGGGAAAGACACGTGCCTCCGTTTCCTCTTGTGTACAAAGAGCAGCATAACGGTGGCCTTCCTCCTCCCCCACTCCTCTTCGTCATCCGTCCACACCCCACCCACCCCCACCCCAGCACTAATAGGTGCCATGGAGTCGGTTCCAACTCAAAGCGACCCTATGTACAGCAGAACGAAACACTGTCCCGTCCGGTGCCATCCTCACAATCTTTGCAATGTTTGAGACCATTGTTGCAGTCACTGATTGAGAGTCTTCCTCGTTTTCGCTGATCCTCTCACTTTACAGCACTAGGTAGCCTTTGAAATGGTTTGAGGTCACGTAGGTAAAAAATGCTTTCTAGGCAGAAGTGTTTTCTAGGCAAAGAGTTTGCATCTGTAGAACAGACTTGGGTAAAAAAAAAATCAGACGATGATATATTTATTCGCTGTATGCTGTAGGGCAAGAGGAAACCCTGGTGGCGTAGTGGTTACGAGCTTTGGATGCTAACCAAAAAGTTCAGCTTCGAATGCACCAGGTGCTCCTTGGGAACCCTATGGGGCAGTTCTACTCTGTCCTATAGGGTCGCTATGAGTCGGAATTGACTCGACGGCAACGGGTTAGGGTTTGTTTTTTCTGGTTTTTTGGGTTTTTTTTTTTTGTTTTTTCGTTTTTTTGTAGGGCAAGACAGGTAACCTCTGTGCCTCTGTTTCCTCATCTGTATAATGGACATAATTTTCCTTGTTCATTAGTTCTATATAGCTCCAAATGGGCCCTCCCATCTCCGCTTTGGCTTTTCTCCACTGACCCTCAACCTGGTAGTAGAGAGGAGTTTACAAGGGGCAGCCTTTGAAGTCAGACATGTCGACTTGGGTATGAGCTCCTAGCTCTGCACTTCCTAACCGTACTGCCTGGATGCTTAAGTTTCCTCTCTGTTAAATGGGCAGACTGCTACAGCCTTCCCAAGGCTGCAGAGAAGAAATGAGATGTCCCTGCAAGCGCGTCTGCACACAAAAAGTGCTCAGTAAATGCTTATTCCTCCCTTCTCCCTATACAAAGGGGAGGAACTCTTATTGTTCACTTGATTTCTGTCTCACCTCGTGTTGAAGGCACCTGGTCACAAAGCGCGGAGGGGAGAGAGCCGAGGAAGAAGGGGAGAGGGAGAAAGGAAGCGAAGGGGAAGCAAGCAGCACACTCACGGGTAAGATGCAAATCCGCCGGGTCCGTGCTTCTCAGCTGCACTTGACCCCACGCCGGCTCCCGCGCGCTGGTCTGCCGCAGCTCCCGCCGCTCGCTCCCTCCTTCTTGTTCGCTTTCTGGGGGCCGGCGGCTCGCGAGGAGCCCACCCCTGCGTCCCGCTGATTGGCCGCGCGGCCGGGCTCGTGGCGCTCTCTCGTCCCAATGGCCAAAGGATCAAAGCAGCCGCAGCCCTGGAAGGGCCGAGCGGGCGGGTGGGGGCCGCCGCGCTGTCCTGGCCACCGCACCGCCTCCACGAGGCTCCCCTCGCTAGGCGGCCTCCGGTCGCTTAGCGGTGGGCAGAGGAGGCGTCCGGTCTTATCCCCTGCAGGGCGGCGGAGGCCGGAAGGCGGACTGCACAGCTGTCGACGCCTGCGCATCCGCTGCCCACCCGCAGGTAAAGAAAGGGGCCCGACTGCCCGGCTGGGAGAGACCAGCTGGGCGCCCCCACTAGTACTGGGGAATTGACAACCCTGAGGCAGGGCTGCACTCAGGGAGGAGGTGGAATACAGGTGGATGCCGCCGAATGGGTAGGATTTACCTGGATTGATGGGTGAGGAGCATTTTCATGGGGGATGAGGGGCAAGGGGAATTGCAAGCTGTACCCCTTTGCCTTCCTGGGGAGGAATATGCGGGTGTGTTTGTCCAACTTCATTTCCCTTTCTCCCTGGCAGGCCATCAGCCGAATCCGAACTTGAATTCTGTGTGGCTGATTGCAGAGCTGGTAGGCCCACGGTTTCCCGGGGGGAATATAATGGGAGGGGTCGCTTTGGCTGGTATTCGGAAGGTGAGAGAGGAATTTTTCCGCCTGGCGACAGCAGAGGCGGGAATGGGTTGTGGGGATGAGGGGGGAGGCCGCTTCTGACCCTTCCCTGCCAGCGGCGCAGTCTTGACGTCCTGAGGACCCGGGTTGGCAACCCTCGGTGGACAGAGGTTTACCGTACCCCAGAGGCGACCGTTCTCACGAAGGACACCAGTCGCACAGGCTGGAAGTGAAATAAAGGCGTGCGATTGTTCCCAAGATCATGTAAGAATCTGAGCGAGAACGGGCGAAACTTGAGAAGGGGGTGTGGTTGAGACGTGAGACCATGAGATTAATGAGATTAATGAGATCTTATTTATTCCCACAAATCTGTGAACTTTAGACCATGGAGCCCTATTTGGAAAGCCTAATATCAGCTCCTGGAGGACTGGCGGGAAGGGCTGAATGTGGCTGGCTCCAAAAGCGCCGTGCTGGCACAGGGACACCGGCTACCTCGGTGAGGACAGTAAGCAGTTGTAAAATATCCTGTAGCATATTCAGGAAGAGAATGCGGCTGTAGACTGCTTCCTTGCAGCCTGCTTACTGACCTTTTTTTGTTTTGTTTCCTTTACAGTTCCTATTTGAGATATAAGGAAGGCAGAGTCTGGGATAATTGCTTTGGGGACTCCTCCTTCAGATTAGGCTTTTCTGAAAAGCCTGAGTATCTTGTTGTATTTAGATAGACGATTATTGTCAGTACTGGCTAGCATCATTGCACGTATGGGTAATAGCCAGCGGCAGAACACACCTTTACCGCCTTGGGTCCATTCCACGCTGAAGTCCCTGGGGAAAAGCCTGGATCCTTTAATGACCAACTTGGTGGAGAGAAACATGAAGTTGTTCTCAGAGAGGGTGGTGCCAGCCCAGGGGGAAGAAACCTTTGAAAACTGGCTGATTCAAGTCAGTGGGATCTTGCCAGATTGGAATTCCTCTGAGGAGGAAAAGCTCAAGCGCTTGAGGTCACGCTTTTACTCCAGGCAGCCAAACCCAACCTAAGTGGCAGATTTCTTGCGGGCCATGAAACTGGTGTCTGGGGAGTCTAATAAAAGCCGTGTGACTGCCCATGGTAAATTTTTTAACAATCTGCAGGCGCAAGGGGAGAAAGCGCCCCTTTATGTGATCCATTTAGAGGTGCAGCTTCGGAATGCTATTCAAGCAGGGATCATATCTGAGAAAGATGCAAACCAGACATGCCTGCACCAGCTCCTTCTAGGGGCTGAGCTGAAAATGGACCTGCGCTTCAGGCTTAAGGATCTTCTTAGGATGTATGCAGAGAAAGAGGGACGTCTTCCCAATTTCTTGGAGCTAATCAGGATGATAAAGGCAGAAGAGGATTGGGATGACACTTTTGTTAAAAGGAAGCGGCCCAAAAGATCTGAGCCAATCCTGGAGAGGGCAGCCAGCCCTGTGGCATTTCAGGGCACCCAGCCCATAGCAATTGGCAGTGCTAACTGCAACGTGATAGAGATAGAAGATACCCTCCATGACTCAGATGAGGATGTGATCCCGGTGGAGCCTCAGGACCCTCCACTTGCATCCACAGCTGCTCCTCCCTGAAGATGCGGGGCCAGATCTCAGGATCAGGTGCTGGTCAATGATTTCCCCAACAATTCCAGGGCCCAGTCTCCTTCCACCAGTGGTGGTTCTGGGCATAAGGATGATGGTCCTGGGGATAAGCATAGAGCCAGGAAGCGAAAATATACAACCCACTGTTCATACTGTAGCAAGGAGAACCATACAAAAGAAACGTATCAGTGAGAGCAACAGGGCTCAGGTGTTTGAGAATCTGATGGTCACCCTGCAGGAGCTGACACATACAGAGGAGGAGCCCTCAAAAGAGTCCCCTGGAGAAGACAATGAGCCCTCTAAGCCACAGTGAGGTGCTAGACCCCACCCCTAAATGAACCCTTGTTTTCAAAGTCCAGTGGAACTGGGGGTGGGTGGGTCTGAGTTAATCCACAAAGCACTTTTCTTTGGGGGAGGAGGAGAACAGGTCTTGGATACCAGGACAGTGGAGAAGGATGGCCTGGCCTCTCTGTCCCTGCTCCCTCCCCCGCCTGCCTAAGAGTCTATTTATTCTATGTCTGTTTCCTTGATGACTTTAGTCTCTTGATGGAAGCAGTATAACTCTTTGTCAAACCTTCAAAAAAATAAAACACAAAAACTAAAGTACAAACTACCTGAAACCCTCCACCCTTATATAACCATTGTTAACTTTTTGATAAATATGCTTCTAGATATTTACCTAACCTGTGTACCCAGATAGGATACATATACAGGTAAAAGTGATCAAATTTAAGTGGTGGTGTTCTAGACTCTGTATTCTTTTTTAACCAAATAATATGTTGTAGACTTCTTTTATGTCAATGAATGTATATTAGCATCTAATGTCTCTGTGTTATATTACTTTTAGGAAGAAATAAAGGAAAATAAATAAGAAAACTATAAATAAAAGCTATAATTGGGAGTCAAAGAACCCTGGTGGCACAGTGGTTAAGAGCTACGGCATGCTACGGCTGCTAACCAAAAGGTTGGCAGTTCGAATCCACCAGCTGCTCTCTGGAAACCCAACGGAGCAGTTCTACTCTGTCCTATAGGGTTGCTATGAGTCACAATCGACTCGATGGCAATGGGTTTGGTTTGGTTTATACCATGGGGTGGGAGCCCTGGTGGCACAGTGGTTAAGAGCTCGGCTGCTAAGCAAAAGGTCCGCAGTTCAAATCCACCAGCTGGTCCTTGGAAACCCTATGAGGCAGTTCTACTCCATCCTATAGGGTCACTATGAGTCAGAATTGACTCGATGGCAGTGGGTTTTACCATGGGGTGAGGGTATCAACCTCATTTTATCAACTTCATTTGACAGATGAAGAAAAGGGAAGCTGAAATGGGATGATGTCTTAGGCTGGATTCTCTAAAGAAGCAAAACCAGTAAAGCGTGTGTGTGTGTGTGTGTGTGTATTTATATCAAGGAAATGGCTCACATGGTTGTAGAGGCTGGCAAGTCCCAAGTCTGTGGGTCAGGTGTCAGGTTGGAGGCTTTTCCTGACTCATATAGCTGCAGGGGCTGAAGAACCCAAGATCCACAGGTCAGATGGTAGGCTGCTGGCTCAAGTCCCAAGAACTGGAGGTCAGATGATGACGAGCCAAATGCACGATCCAGAGCAGAGCAAAAGCCAGCAAGCTTTGCCAGAAAGTCCACATATATTGGATGCAGGCCACACCCTCCAGGAAACTCCCTTTCAACTGATTGGCTACTCCTAGCAGATCTCATCATGGAGGTGATTACATCATTACGCAACTGCCAAACTACATTATAACTGCCAAACCACTGAGAATCATGGCCCAGCCAAGTTGACACACAACCTTAACCATCACAGCTGACTATCTCCAAAAGAGCCCCTTATCATAACTTACCTGTCTCCTACCTAGGTCATAGAGCCAAACTCTGCACCAATTAGTTAATAATTTCTCAATGTAAGTATGATGACCAGGGTCGGCAGGGGGGAGGCAGGGAGTGAGGTTATACTGTAGCCCAACAATGAGAATTCCAGGGGGCTCCATTCCTGTTTACTTTGGGGAGGGGTAGCTGGCCCTTCTCTGGGTTGATTCCTTAGATTGCTGTTGCTTCTGAATAACACCTGGTCTCAATAACCAGTATGTCCTTTGGGCTAACACTACCCTCTTCCACTCCCCAATTAAGGAGAGTACAGCTAGCTACTCATGAAAGTTCAGCACAGGGAGGCTCAGTGTCCCCCAAGTCTCACCCTAACTACATGTTAGAGGGCACGGACAGCCCAGACTCCAAGCTAATCTTGCCCCTGACCACCTCCAGCATTCAATGTTTGCCTTAAGCCTCAGCCTCCTTAACCCTCATGGCCAGCAGGAGACTGGGAGCGCCCCTCTGCCTCTGACCCTTTAGCTGGGAGCTGGCCAGGAGCAAAGGCTCAAGAGGCCCTGCTTCCCTTTGGGGCACCTCTGGGCCCCTGACAGCGACCTCCATCTCTCCAGAGCCAAAGGGGACCTTCTCCGGATCCCCAGGCAGGAGGCAGCTCCACTCAGGTCCCTAAAGCCACAGGGACTTCAACACTCCCCAGCTCTCTTAGGTTTATAATGCTTTACTTCTTCCTCTCCCTCCCCCAAATCTGCCTTTGGGGAGCATATGCCCATTCATCTATCCCAGATTATAATTCTACTTCCTGCTGAACTTCTCTCAATTTTCTTCTATAAACACTTGGTGAATGATTTACCCAGATACACAGTTTATCCTGTCATAATTTAATTCTAGCACCAGAAAGAGAAAAACAGATGCTGCATTTACCACTGTCTCCTTTTTTTCACTGGCGTCAGCTTGGAGGTTCAGTATAGACCATTGCTTTGAAAACCTTGTTATGTGATTCATCTTTTCTTTCCTCCCCCATCCTCTTCTGTGTTGTGTAAACTTGAGATTGTCTACATATTTATTTCACCAACATCATGTAAACCTGACACTTCTTTTTTATTTCACTTTGTATAATACTGGCTTTTCCTTCATTCAAGAAATATTTATTCTCCCTAATTGGAATATATGGAACCAATACCTGGGCATTCAGATCAGACTAATGGGGTTAGCTGAAAGAAGTCTTTTAAAGAAATTCGTGTCCGATTATGCCTCATTTACAATTATGGGGCTTTTTTCCCTCCCTTTCTCCATTGATTCTCATAGTCGCTGAGATGAAAATTACTCTTTTGTCCTGTCAGAAGAAACTAGCCTCTGAGTGCCCTTCTTTTGCATTATCTCCCTCCTTCTTGACACATTATTATTCTTTGGTTTCGATGACATCTGTCTTGTAGTTTCCCTCTCCCGATCTTTGCGGTGCCTAATTCTCAGTCTCCTTTGTTGAATCTTCTTTCTCTTTCTGATCCTTCCATAATATCTATAAAAATAAAAATTCTACAACTGTGATTTATTGAAAGCTTACTGGGTGCCAGGTACCTTGCACTGGGCTCTTTAAATGCATTAGTTCCTTTCATCTTCATTAAAAAAAAAAAAACAACAACACAAACACACACACTTGCCATCAAGTCCACTATGACTCACACAACCCCATGTGTGTCAGAGTAGACCTGTGCTCCAGAGGGTTTTCAATGGCTGATTTTTCAGAAGTAGATCACCACGCCTTTCTTCCGAGGCACCCAACTCAAACCTCCAACCTTTCAGTTAGCAGCTGAGCACGTTAACCATTTGTACCACCCAGGGACTCCTTAATCCTCATATTAACCACGTAAGATAGCTATTACTATTATCACATATTTCAGACAAGTAAACAGGTTGGAAAGGTAGAAAACTTGCCCAAGGTCATACAGCTAATTTGTGGTGGAGCCAAGTGTCAGACACCAGGCTCACTGACTCTGAAGCCTGTGCTCCTTGTGTTAGCTTTCACTTGCACAGCACTCTATGATTTAGGTGTTGTTATTATCTTTGATGGCGCAGTGGTTAAAGTAATTGACTGCTAACTGAAAGGTCGGAGGTTCAAAACCTCCAGCAGCTCCGTGGGAGAAAAATGTAGCAGTCTGCTTCTGTAGAGATTTACAGCCTTGGAAACCCTATGGGGTCTCTATGGGTCGGAATCCACTGGACGGCAGTGGGTAGGTATTATCTATATATGGAAACAGAGGTCTATAGCCATGAAGTGATTCGTAGTCAAACGTCCTAAGAGCAAGTGGTTTATGTGCCACACACAAGGATGGAGTCTCTAAGGAACACTTGTGTGGCAGAGAAGAGCCCTTTCTACTTTTTAAAAAAAAATTCATTCCTACTTGCAGCTATCCCTCCTGCTTCCTGGCAATCATTCCCGCCCCCACTCAGAGTTGCCTCATCACATTCAGTTCAAGTATCATGTTTCCTGCCTATGCTTTCAGTGCAGATAGTTATGAATTTAATGTATGCAATAGGAGACAGGAGCAGAAGTCAGCGGGGGAGAGATGGATTGTTCAATTCGTGGTGCGGCGAGGACTTCATTACCTGATTGGAAAAACAGTTTACTTTCTCCCATGGCACTAAATATAAAATCCAGATCAATCTGAGAAATAAATGTAGATATTTTATACAAGTATGTGTTAATTCTTCTTTCGTAATATCTTTTGTTGTTATGAAAGGGATGAAAACGAATCAATGTTCAAAAGCAACCCATATTTGAAGGGCAACAAAACAAAATATTTATTAAATCTCTGGATTGGGGAGGGCTTT
>NW_004444157.1:1003660-1005880 GCF_000243295.1 Trichechus manatus latirostris
ACATTTCTATAGGGTATATATCTAGGAGTGGATTTGTTGACTCATAGGCTATGTCTATTTTCAACTTTTCTAGATACTACCAAATTGCATACCAGTTTACCAACTCCATTTCCACCATCGGTGTTTTAGAGCTCCTGTCACCCCACATCCTCACAAACGCCTGGCATTGTCAATAAAACTTTATAACTTTTGCTTGCATGTTTGCACCTTTTATTAAATTTATTTCAGGGTACTTACTTGACTTTGTTTGCTATTGTAAATGTAAATTTTGTTTAAATTTCATTTTCTAAGTGCCTGTTGATGGTATATAGAAATATAATTGATCTTTGATATTGATTTTGCTAACCTCTCTTAATAATTATAAATTTTTATCTGTAGCTTCTTTAGGATTTGTTTTTGTATTTATAAGCATATCATCTGAAAATAATGACAGTTTTAGTCTTCTTTCCCAATTCATATGCATTTTATTTCTTTTTCTTTCCTTACTGCACTGGCTAGGGCCTAGAGTACAATGCTGAATAGGAATTGAAATAGAAAGAAAAACACTTTCAACAATTCAACATTAAGTATGCTTGCTGCAATTTTGTGGTAGGTATCATTTATCAGATTAAAAATGTTTCCTTCCACTCCTAATTTACTAGAAGGTTTTTTTTTTAATAATGGATGTTGAATTTTATTTAATCCTTTTTTCTGCATCTATAAAGAAGATCATAAACTTTTTCTCATTTTACTGTTAAAATAATGATAAACCAACCAAGCGTTCCTAGCATAAATCCAATTTGGTCATGATTTATTATAATTTTTATATATTCCTGGAATAAACTTGCTAATATTTTGTTTAGGATTCTTGCATGAGAATATTAATTGTTAATATATTTATTTATCTTTTAAACATATTTATTCTTGTTCTTTAAAGAGTTGGGTCATGGCACATGGTTCTGAGCTTCTCTTTCATGTTGTCTGCTGTATTGTGCTGGGCTGAACCCCCTCCACTGCCCTAAACCTTAAGCAAGAGCCTGCTACCCACCTTGTGCTGGTGGGTCTTTGGGCTAGCTCCTTGATTTCTATCAAGTTTCTCTCAGTGAAGAAATTAGAGTTCCATCTTACAAGATGCCTTACTATATTTATATAATAATATTAATAACAGCCACTGCTTATGGTACCTCTACCGTGACAGGCAATCTCCTTGGTGCTTTACTCGAATTCTCACATCCATTCTTCACAACAAGCCCTGTGAAGTCAGTCCTACTATTATTGCATGCAGTGTCACAGATGAGGACATAGAGAGGCCCGAAAGTTAAAAAGTCAAAGGTGGAAATTAAATATGTCAGAGGCAAGACTCAGACCTGCAGTGTTTCTTTAAGTCTTCACAATGACCTTATGAGGGAGCCATCACCACAAGTGAGGAAACTGAGGCTGCAGAGTTCACAAAGCAAGTGCACTTCTTGCTGTCTTCTAGGATAAAGCCAGTCCTCTCATTTCATAGGTACATCCCTTCCTACAAAATGCTGATGAAAGAAAACAAAGATCTAAATAAATGAAGAGATATACCATGTTCATAGATTGGAAAATTCAATATAGTAAAGATGTCAATTTCCCCAAAGTGATCTATAGATTTAACAAAATTACTATTAAAATCTCAGCAAGATTTTCTATTGATATAGGCAAGCTTATTCTAAAATATATGAGGAAAAGCAAAGGAACTAGAATAGCTAAAACAATATAAAAAAGAGGAATAAAATGGAAGGAATCACTCTATCTGATGATAAGATACATTATATACCTACAGTAAATTGAGAGAATGTGCTATTAGAAGAATGATAGACATATAGATCAATGGAAAAGAATAGAGAACCCTGAAATAGACCAACATGAATACGTCCAACTAATTTTTGACAAAGGTGTAAAAGCAACACAATGAAGGAAGGATAGCTTTTTCAAAAAACTATGCTGGAGCAACTGAACATCCATAGGCAAAAAAAAAGAACTTCAACCTAAACTTCACACAATATACAAAAATCAACTCAAAATGGAACATGAATGCAAATGTAAAATATAAAACTATTTAACTTTTAGAAGAAAACATAAGAGAAAATTTTGGGGACCTAAGTCTTACCAAAAAGTTCTGAGATAGGGTACCAAAAGATATGGCATACTTAAAAGAAAAAAATTATGAACTGGACTTCATCAAATTAAAAACACTTGTGCTATAAAAGACCC
>NW_004444157.1:1009576-1011179 GCF_000243295.1 Trichechus manatus latirostris
TGAGTTTAAGATAATAGTGATGGAATAATTTGGAAAAGTATAGTGAGAATAGCAGCACAATGGGAAGAATGTAATCAATGTCACTGAATTGTACATGTAGAAATTCTTGAAATGGTGTAACTTTGGCTATGTATATTTTCACCAAAAAAAAGTTCCTGCAAGTTCGAGAAGGGAGAGTGTTGACATGTCATAAAACAATATGTGTACTGACAAAAAAAAAAGTTTCCTTAACAATTGTAAGTTTCTTTAACAATTATAGTGTCTAATTATAATGATGTCAATGTCCGTAAGATTAATTCTTTCTAGATATGGGTCCCAAGTTCTAAGGATCTGTTAATTTGACTTTGACCCAAAATGTCTACTAAAAAACAAAACAAAAAAAAGTTTTTAAAAAATGGCTTGTTGTTGCATTGGATTGCATTTCCACTTTCCCTGATTCAGCTTTTCCTGATCAGCATTTGGATGTCTACACCTGTCAAAGGTGAAGTCAAAGTGACTTTATGGCCCAAATAGCCACCTACCACCAACTCAATCCTCCACACATCCTCCTGAGGGATACAGATCCAGTACTTACTCCCTGCTGGAGGTGGGACAGTGACAGGCAGAGGTGGAATGTCAGCAGCTCTTTCTCTTGTTGAGAGTTGCTTGCCTAACTATTCCAGAGACAAGGGAAACAGGAACTAAACCTTGTATTGCTCTGAGAGGCCCTGAAACCTAAACTAGCTCTCACTGTAGAAATATGGTGCAATGGAGCATGCATGACTTTGGTAGAAGGCAACGCAAATTCTAGTCCCTGTGCTGCCACTTATCAGCTGTATGTCATTGGGCAAGTGACTTATCCTGGGACACCACCCAAAGTAAAAGCCACTCTGGTCACTTGTCCTTCTATACTTGTAGCTCCATGCTGTTTGGCATTTCCTCCCTCATGACTAACCCTCTTACTATTGCCCTTAATTTGAACCTTTCCACACGCTCTCTAGAATCCTCATTTCAAGGGAGAAAAGTTGCCGGTATCCTCTACTGCTTAACCAAAACCTAGCTCTCCCCTGAGGATACTGCATACTCTGCAGCCCTGTCCAGGGCAGGCTGCCCTTTCACTCAGATGCCATGGAAATGGAGTCCATATTCTTCTTGCTCCCCATTGCTGCTTGCAGTGTCACACATGCTCTCCTTCTGAGGCTCATGCCTTTTGTTTATAAGATTCTTCTACCGTGGTGTCACCTACTAACCTCCTGTTCACCCTTACATTCACCGAGGAAGTCAGTATCTCAATCAGTTTCTTCTCCACCCCTAAGTTCTGTCATTACCTGAAGTGACTTCAAGTTCCACATTTTTACTGACCCAACACCCTGACCTCTCATTCCCTCAATTGCCTTATTTCCAATCACCTTCTTCCATGGTCATACCTTGAACTTTGTGATATGTGGAATTCTTCACCCTTGAAACAATGAACTTTAATCTACTGCTGTCTCTCTTGCTCTTTCTTTGTCTTATTCCCATTGCATCAACTCTTCAACCTTATTAAGACCTCCTTTGATCCGCTACTTTTCTCCCAGTATGGCTTCACACTTCCTTGTTTAGTCTAGATTTTATAGTCGATTAC
>NW_004444157.1:1012054-1013216 GCF_000243295.1 Trichechus manatus latirostris
GTTCAAATTCACCAGGTGCTCCTTGGAAACTCTATGGGTCAGTCCTACTCTGTCCTATTGGGTTGCTATGAGTCAGAATTGACTCGATGGCAAAGAGTTTGTTTTGTTTTGTGTTTTTACTACCTCATTGTCCAATGTTCCAGTTATACATTGCTATGTGACAAACCATCCCAAAACTTGGGGCTTAAAACAATAATCATTTTATTTATACTCATGCTTTTGTGTAAGGAATCTGGGTAAGGTTCACTGGATGATTCTTCCTAGCATCTGCTGTGGTCACTCAGTGGTATGTAGTCAGTTGCTAGGATGGTCTGGAGGGTCCAAGATAGCTTCACTTACATGCTTCACACCTTGGTGAGGATATCTGGAAGGCTTGGCTCAGCAGGGCTGCTTTCCCTCTCCATGTCATCTCAGGACTTCTCGGTCTGTCCAGCATGGTGGTTAGACTTTTTACATGGTACCTCAGAGCTCCAAAAGATCAAAGCAAAAGTAGCAAGGTTTCTTACGATCTACCCTTGAAAGTCAGGCAGCATCACTTCCCTGCATTCTCTTGGTTAAACTTACTTACAGGCCCTACCCAGATTCAAGGATAGGGAACTACATAGGGGCACGATTACTGGGAGGGATGATTAATAGGAGCCACATGTTACAGTCTACCACACCCATGCACTCTTCTAACCACTGCAATCTGGCCACATTCTTTGCCACACCACTGAAGTTGCAAAACTAGGGTAAAGAAAATACTCTTAATCAATAGATACTTTCAGTACTTCATTTGCTTACTTTTTCTGCTAAATTGGATCCTACTGACTACTAGTTCCACATTGAAACTCTGCCCTCCCCCCCAGCTTCTGTATACTACTTTTCCTTTCACTTTTCTAAGCTGCTTCTCAGTCTCCTAAAGTGACTAATTTCTTTTGCTCATCCCTTAAGTACTAGGCTTTGTTTGTTATCGGTTAGTTCTCTTCTCATTCTGCATATGCTATCTCATCATGTCATCTACACCCATGGCCTCATCTATCACCTATCTACTGGTGATTTCCTCAGTACACATCTCCATCCGCGATCTCGCTCCAGTCCTCTAGACTCATATGTAATCTGCCTACTACACATTTCTATCTGGATATCCTACAGCTGGAGCCCTAGTGGCAAAATGGTTAAG
>NW_004444157.1:1015607-1018377 GCF_000243295.1 Trichechus manatus latirostris
TCCTGGCCTAACATTCTGATCTATAAATTGTATAGAAATTAGTTTACTGCAATAAAGTCAAAGAATGCTTTTTTTTAAAGCAGAGGTGACTAGGAGATATCAGGATGGGGGATATTTCATGAGTGAAGCTCCTCATGGGGAGAGGCACACAGGTTTGCTGGCGGTACTGGGATTCTGCCTGTCCAGGGTGAGATTATATCAGCTTACATGGAGGCTTTTCAAGTTTATATCACCAAGTTGGGGTTTATCAAGCTTCTCATACCCCTAAGCATGTTGTCCTGATACTTCATCACATTTAACTTATGTGCTTATAAAAATTGCCTTTATCAAGCCACATCATCTGGATTTAATATCTAGATCCTGGGTACAATTTCTACTATACCACCAGAATCTTCTTGCTCCTTTGGCCACAGGTTACATAATAGTGACCAGACAGGTTCTGGCTTCTGGTAAATGAGCAAGTAACTTCTATCAGACCCATCCTCTGTCAGATAAAAATTATATACTCTGAACAAAATATAAAAAAGTAACAACTACTTGAAAATACTTAAAAGCAACCCAAAGCAGGCAAAAACTGGAATGGAGTCTACGCTTGAAAGAAGGGACCAGAACTAGATGAGCTTTCCGTTTTCAAAGGCTTTTAGCCACAGGACAGGCTACATTCAGTGCTCTGATGGGTGGCAAAAATGGACAGAGTTCAAGGTTTCCATGCAGCTGGAAAATGTGGGGGTAATATCCTGGAATGGAGAAGGCATGATGGGGAGAACCCTAAAGTCTGTTTATAAACTTTGCCCAAGTTTCTGGCTGACTTCTGAACTATGCATCTGTGGGGCAGACTCCAATCAGCCTAGATGTGGCTATAAGAACTGAATAGTGATTTCCGCCACTGCCCACCACAGAGGAAAAAAGAGTATGGAGTCTGAGTTCAGCCAAGTTAACTGTCTGCTAAAACAAAAAAATCAATACTCTTCAGAGGACATAATGGAATTCAGATTCTCTACAAAATACCCTTTATAATGTCCAGAAGACAATCCAAAATGATTAGACATATGGGAAACAGAAAAATGTAATCCATAGTCAAGAGAAAAGGCAATCAATGAAGACTGACTCTGAGATGATCCAAATGTTGGAGTTAGTAGACAGGGATTTTTACGTGGCTATCATAGCTACACAGGGGGCCCTGGTGGTGCAATGGTTAAGAACTTGGCTGCTAACCAAGAGGTCGGCAGTTCAAATCAACCAGCCACTCCTTGGAAACCCTATGGGGCAGTTCTACTCTGTCCTATAGGGTCACTATGAGTTGGCATGGACTCAACAGCAACAGCTTTAGTTTTCTTGTTTTTGTTTTTATTATAGCTACGCAGGAGCCTGGTTGGCACAAGCATGTTGCAATCAGCTGTTAACCAAAAGGTTGGCAATTTGAATCCACCCAGCAAGTCAGTAAATGAAAAGCCTGGCAATCTGCTTTCATAAAGATTACAGCCAAGAAAATCCTATGGAGCAGTTCTACTCTGTAACACATGGGGTCACCATGAGTCAGGGGCCGACTTGGCAGCAGCTAACAACAACAATTATAACTACAACCAAGGATACAGAGAAAAATTCTCATAGTAAATAGTGGCCAGTTGTATTACAATCACGTAAAGATGACTAACCTGTAGATGAGGGCAACTGGTTCAAGGTCTAGGACAAAATGGGTATGGCAAGCCTGGCTAGGGCTTACAGCACCCACTGACATTGTGTTAGTTTATGTTCTCACTGTTTCTCATATTAAAAAAAAAGAAAAAAGAAAAGGCTGTTGCTGTCCAGTCAATTCCAACTCATAGAGACCCTATAGGACAGAGTAGAACTGCCCCGTAGGGTTTCTGAGGCTATAATCTTTACGGAAGCAGACTGTCACATCTTTCTCCCATGGAGCATCTGGTGGGTCCAAAGCACCAACCTTCTGGTTAGCAGCCGAGAGCTTAACCACTGCACCACCAGGGCTCCTCATGTTTCTCATATAGACTACTCAAACAGTCTCATAAATTGTCTCCCTGCTACTGGTCACTATTTACTGGATTACCCCTCCCCTCTCCACACACACATGCATACACACAGGCCCTAAACACATCTTTTACATTCATTCCAGAATTATCTTTTAGAGCACAGCTTTAGTCAGGACTTTATTGATTGCAAATGACAAAACAACAACCTTCACTTCAGCAAAAGGGAGGAATTTATTAGAAGTTTCACATTATCACAGGAAGGGCAAGGATATAGGTGGGCCTCAAGGACAAATAAAACCAGAGACCTGAACACCAATAGGAACCTCTCTTTCCATCTCTCATCACTACCTGCTGGTTGAATTATCTTAGACAAGCTTCCTCCTTGTGGCTGTAAAAGGGCCACTAGCAATTCTTTGTCACATGTCTCCCAGCTTTGTCATACACAAAAAAAATATTGGGACACAATATTTTCCCTCAGATTCACTTAGAAAAACACCAAGGAAAGGACTGTTTTTGTCCTGATCTAGGTCACATGTCCATACCTCAACCAATTAAATCAACTGTGGCCAGGCAGACAGGGCACTATGATTGGAAATCCCCACTAGATCTGCATGGCTGGAAAGGGGAGGAGCAGCATACAAAACAACAACAAACAAGGTTTTATTTCCAGAAGAAAGGGAAGACGTTGGACAAATTAACAATCAAACAATAAATGTCTATTCTAACAGATTCCCTGTATTCTCCATCTCAGTTGGTGACAACACCATCCACGCAATCACTCA
>NW_004444157.1:1019457-1021021 GCF_000243295.1 Trichechus manatus latirostris
CGTCTTAACTCCTTAGCTTGGTGACCAAGGCTCTTTGGGATGAGGACCCAACTGGCTTTTCTTTCTTTTTTGACTTGAAAGGGGATTTTAATAAAACATGACAAGAAATTTATTTTAAAAGTAAAAACAGTAATTCACCCACAATTATCACACATACTACTCATATGTAAATCAGGTAATGGACTTTGTCATTTTGACATGTAGAACATTTCTCTTCTTCCATCGCCTTTGAATGAATCAGATTGTAAGGGGTTGAGGGAAGGAGTGTTGGAATTTGGAATGTGAAATGGCTCCCATTACTGTTTGTATCACTGGAACACCATGAAGTCAGGCAGATGTTAACCTGATAAGGGAAGCCTCATTGGCTTTCTGTCTCCCCGACAATACAATGACATATAATTGTTTGTGTCTGTGCTTTTCTTTCCAATCGTTCCACTATAATACAGATTGAGAACTAACAAAGAAACTAATCCTAAATTTAAACCTTAAAGATGTTGGGATATAAAGGAAATAAATGCAAAGGGAAAAATTGAGCCACTACTTCACAGATGTTGAAAGTTAGCAGTGCTAACCAATCAATGGCTTTAGCCCATTTTGAATGCATATTCCTAATTGTCCACAAAGAAGCATTTCAGCACCGAAAGGAAAAAGCCTAAGTTTCAAAATGTCATTAAGACTTTCCTTGCACTTGATTCTGAATTTGTCATTAGCTTGGGGATCAGAAGGGTGGCAGTGGTGGGAGTAGAAGAATAATTTATTGATTAAAAAAAAAAAAAACCATGCTAAGCAAGTTTATTTAATACATGCAAAACTTAGAAAAACTGAATATTACAACATATCATTAGACCATATTAATGTGAAGATGTAAAATGAGAAATTTTCTTCTAATTTTATTGTTGAGGAAACAATTTATTAACTATAAATGTGCATTAATAAAATTTGTTCCTGAAAACGTTCACACTTTCTATTTTTCCATAATTTACAACTCATTAAAATTACGTTACTTCTACAATGAGCTCCTATTACTTTCATACTATTGCTTCTAATGCTCACTAATTTCTCTGAATTCACAATTGTTTACTATGAAAATAAGCTTGTAGAGAAAGGTAATCTTCTGTGTTGCAAAACTCTCCTATAGCAGATTTGTTGATACAGGTCTACATTATATGGTAAGTTTATTTGTAAGCATATGTTTGTATCCCTAATTCTTGTTGTTTTATAAAGGATTTAAGATAGCAAAAAATCCACTAATAAGAATAAAATATATGGAGCAATTTGAAATTTTAAAAAGAAAGCACATAAAGGAAAAAAAAACTAAAATGAAGGCTGTTTGGATCAGCCCAGAGAAGATATAGTTGAACATCAAACTTCACTCAGAGTTTTCTGAAAGCCAAAGTAAAAAGGGAGATAAGGTCGTTTACATGACTCTCATTTTCAAAAAAGTTGGAATCACATTAGTTCCTCAAAGGAAGCAACACTTTCAAGAACTATATTCTTTGAAGGTTTTTAAATAGGAACTTATGTTGTGGCACTAAGTAATAATCTCCTCAACACGTCTTCAGTT
>NW_004444157.1:1021838-1023553 GCF_000243295.1 Trichechus manatus latirostris
TAACCTTTTGCCCCACCCAGGGACTTTTGGGATGTTGATTCGACCTGACCCTGTTCCCTTCCAGTTGATTCAATCTTTCAAATGTTATCTAACCACACCTGGGGAGTGGATTTCTAATTAGAATACTTCCAATGCTAGTAATCCACTCTAGTTTATGCAACCACCCATATATCACACTATCTGTGCTGAAATATTTAAAACAAATTACAGACACCATAACAGAAGCTGTTATAATCAACCCATGAGAAGACTCTGGGTTTTGTTTAAGATGTTCATGTCAACTCTTTCCCTTGAATGCCTGGTAATACAACCATTCTTCTTTATTAATAAACAATACTTAATCTGTAATAATAACTATAAACATTCATTTTCATACTTTGTGCAAAGTGCTTTATGCTGCAAATTACTTCTCATACATCATTTAATTTATCCACTGAAACCTTGTAAATTGGAATACAAAAATGATTATTATCTACATTACACAAAAGAGGACAAAAAGGCTCATCCTGGTAAAGTCAAGCATCCAGAATCACACAGCAAACCTGTGACAGAGCAGATGTTCCTAGTCTAGCAGTTTTCCAATGTGTAATTTTTTTTAAGTTTGGCAAATATATATGTAACAAAACATTTGCCATTTCACCATTTTTTATATGTACAGTTCAGTGATATTATGTTTAGCAAGTAGCCTTTCTAGGCTTACCTCCTACTACTTGTTTATCATGCCCACACCTTGGCTACACTGAACTATTCTCCACCACTGCCTCCTGAAACCAAAATCATTGCCGTTGAGTCGATTCCAACTCATAGCGACCCTGCCGCTTTACCCACCTGAGAAGTGCCAACCACTCCCACCCGCTCCGTCCTGAATTCTTCCTCCCTTGGCTTCTGTGGCACCACACTTTCCTGGTTTTCTTCCAATCTCCCTGGCTGTTCATTCTCCAACTTTCTCACCAGAGTCTCATTCTTCAACCCCTCCATGAGTGTCAGGGTTCCCCAGGGTTCCATTCTCAGCTCACTTCCTGTTTCACTGCATGTCCTCTCCCTGAGTGATAGCATACACTATCAGATTTTTAGCGTCCACCTACATGCTCATGACTCCCAGATCTTCACTTCTGACCTCTGTCCTGAGCTTTAGTGTCACACATCTTGATGGAGAACGCCTCCAGAACATCAAGCATATACTTCAAACTTAGCATGTCCAGAATGGAACTCGTCTTCCCCCACTGCACTTGTCTTTATCCACTGAAACCTTGTAAATTGGAATACAAAAGTCATCATTATCTGCATTACCCACACTCCTCTTTACTCTTGAAAACCCTATGGAGCACAGTTCTACTCTGTAACACATGAGGTCGCCAACTTGACAGCAATGGATTTCGTTATCTGGTTTTTGGTTGGTGGCACCACCATAACCTAAGCCAAAAATCTGGAACTCTTCACTTTCTCTCATTCTCCACATCTAAGAAATTACCAAATCCTGCTAAATTCATGTCCTCAATAACTCTCTAATCTGTCTCTGCCTCCCCATACTCACTGTCATTGCCCCACTTCTGGCCCTTATCCTCTCTACTATGGACTCTGCAATAGCCTTCTTCCTGGTGTTCCGGCCTCCAATCTGTCATGCCTGCAATCCTACTGGCAACCCGAGTCACCTATCTGCAGTGAAAACCTTATCATGTCACTGCCCTGCTTGAAACTCATCATTGTGTCCCACC
>NW_004444157.1:1036876-1059237 GCF_000243295.1 Trichechus manatus latirostris
TCTTCCAGGACAGATTTGCTTGTTCTTTTGGCAGAACATAAATGTCTATAGCAGCATTATTCATAAAAGCCAAAAAGTGGAAACAATCCAAATGTCCATCAACTAATGGATAACTAAAATATGGTATATCTACACAATGGAGTATTATTCACATGAAAAAGAATGAAATACTGATACATACTCCAACATGGATGAACCTTGAAAACATCATACTAAGTGAAAGAAGCCAGTCACAGAAGACCATATATTGTTATGAGTCTGTTTATTTGAATTGCCCAGAGTAAGCAGATCCATAGAGACAGAAAGTAAATTAGTGGTTGCCTAGGGCTAGGAGGGGGATGAAAGGGGAGTGGTGGCAGTGGTGAGTGACTGCTAACAGTCACAGGGTTTCTTTCTAGGGTGATGGAAAGGACTTAAAATAGTTGCACAATACTAATATTATATACTAATAACTGGCAAAATGGTTAAAGCCAATTGACTGCTAACCAAAAGGTCAGTGGTTCAAAACCACCAGTGGCTCCACAGAAGAAAGATGTGGCAGTCTGCTTCCGTAGAGATTTACAGCCTTGGAAACCCTATGGGGTCACTATGAGTTTGAATTGACTCGACGGCAGTAGGGTTTCTGGTAATAACCATATACCAAGCCCTGGTGGCGCAGTGGCTGCTAACCAAAAGATTAGTGGTTCAAACCTACGAGCGGCTCTGCAGGAGAAAGATGTGGCAGTCTTCTTCCATAAAGATTTACAGCCTTGGAAATCCTATGGGGCAGTTCTACTCTATCCTATAGGGTCGCTATGAGTTGGAATCGACTCAATGGCAACGGGTTTTACTACATACTAATAGAAATACACTAATAACCACTTTAAAAGGGTGAATTTTACAGTATGTGAATTATATCTCAATAAAGCTGTTACAGAAAATAAAGAAAAATAAAACCTACAGGGGTTCTTCGCGTGCAAACAACAATGTGTAAGTGTTAATAGGTGTGCTTAGACCAACTAGGAAGTCCACAGTCTCAATTTATAGTCTGGCATGTAGAGCCACCGAAAAAGCCTCCATTCTCCATGTGACAGGGAGCAATGCAATCCAGGAAGCAGGTCCAGGGACTGTTTCATTGTGCTAATTGTGTTCTGTTCATTTGTAACTGAGGTTTGTTATTAGCAAAAGAATAAAAGGACCAAAATGAAACTCTCGAAAATAAACCCGTTGCTGTTGAGTCTATTCTGACTTATAGTGACCCTACAGGACAGAACAGAACTGCCCCATAGGGTTTCCAAGGAGTGGCTGGTGGATTCAAACTGTTGAACTTTTGGTTGGCAGCTGTGTCTCTTAACCACTGCACCACCAGGGATTCGAATACACTTTACCAGATATAATTTTTTACTCAGGTCACCGTGCTTTGCTTGCCTAACTCCTGTTTGTTACAGATGTGGGGTACCACTCACACCTCCACTCCTGCAGGCTTCTGATGGAGAATACACACAAGGGTCTGTTTTAATAATTTCAATGATAATAATGACAGATAATAATACTACCTAACATTTAAACAGCACTTAATGTTTGCCAGGCACCATCCTAAGTGCTTTACCTATATTAACGCTGCAAATCCCCCTAACAACTATTTTACAAATGGGGAACCATAGCACAGAGAGGTTAACAACTTGCCCAGGGTCATCAAACCCAGATTCCAACCCAGGCAGTCTTGCTCCAGAGTCTGCACTCTAAATGTGGGCAAGCCCCCATAACTCCTCAGATGGTGAGGTTCTTATAACCCACATGGGAGAATATGGCTTAGGACTGAGGTCAAAGTGGGGCTTCTTACTTCCCACTTCCTCCACCTCAGATTTTAAATCTTAGTAACTGTACCTTCAAGGAGCCCTGGTGGCACAATTGTTAAGCACTAGGCTGATAATCCGAAGGCTGGCAGTTGGAACCCACCCAGTGGCTCCGTAGGAGACAAGACCTGGTGATCTGCTCCTGTAAAGATTACAGCCTAGAAAACCCTATGGGGCAGTTTTACTCTGTCCTATAGAGTCGCCATGAGTCGGAATTGACTCGACGGCACCTAACAACAGCTGTACCTTCAGGCACCACAGACAACAGATGGGGTAATTTTCCTATATAAATTTGTTCAAATCACTTTGGTCCTGAGGGTGGGCGTCAGCACGAAGTATAACTGGAGTAGAGGTAAGGAAAGCGTATCTTCTTCACAACCCAATGTGCACAGCCAAGGAAAAAAAAAAAAAAAAGAGCACCAAGGGAAGGGGAGAAATCACATGGGTGGGGGAGGTTCCCTTGGTGAGGCTTCAGGTAGGAGTCACGGGGTGATGCCCACAGGCCAGTGATTGCAGGGGTCAACAGGATCTTCGCTTTTGTCTATCTGATCATTTGTCTGTTTTTAGCCACTTATGGCCTCCATTGCCTGCCTGATACAAGGCTGCTCTGGCAATGAGCTCTACCTCTCCTTTTCATTTTAATGAAATACCAATTTTCCCAAGAAGCTTTCTACATGTCACTCCCAGCACATCACATTTTTCTTTTATCAAAACACTAATGCATGAGCTCAGTGGAAAGTGCCTCACAGTCCTCAGAATTGCTACCAGGGAAAGACAAGTGGTAGGAGAGCAGCAGAAACATACAAGGACAGAAAAAGCTAGGAGTTTCTGGCTTTCTTTTTCTGCTTTCACCCTAGGTAATTTTGTAAGAGATAAGAATCTAGTGATAAGCCAAAGGATGATACCCATGCCCCTAAAGGGTTTGTTGTTGTTGTTGTTATCGTCCCACGTCCTTATATACGAATGCATATTTACACTCATCATTTATTAATTCAGTAAATATTTACTGAGTGCCTACTATGTGCCAGGCATTGTTCTAGGCACTCAGGATCCGGCAGTGAATGAAACAGATGAAAAGTTCTGCCCTCATGGAGCATACTTCTTCCTCTTCATCCCTTAGTTATCTAGGGCTGCTGCAACAGAAATACCACAAGTGGGTGGCTTCAACAAACAGAAGTTTATTCTCTTACAGTCTAGGAGGCTAGAAGTCCAAATTCAGGGCGTCAGCTCCAGGGGAAGGCTTTCTCTCTCTCTGTCAGGTCTGGAGGAAGGTCTTTATCATCAATCTTCCCCGGTCAAAGAGCTTCTCAGGCACACTGACCCCGGGTCCGAAGGATGCGCTCTGCTCCCAGCACTGCTTTCTTGGTGGTATGAGGTCCCCCACTCTTTGCTTGCTTCCCTTTCCTTTTATCTCTTGTAAGATAAAAGATGATGCAGGCCATACCCCAGGGAAACTCCCTTTACATTGGGTCAGGATGTGATCTGAGTAAGGGTGTTACATTCTACCCTCATCCTCTTCAACAGAATCCAATCCTGCCTCATTAACCACAGGCAGAGATTAGGATTTACAACACATAGGAAAATTACATCAGATGACAAAATGGAAGACAAACACACAATACTGAGAATCATCGCCTAACCAAGTCGACACATATTTTGCGGGGACACAATTCAATCCACAACAATCTCCTCCTGTCCCTTCCTCTCCTTTCCCTCCTTCATCTAGAGAACATCAGGCTATAAATTAGGAGACCTGGGTTCTGGTCCTAGCTCTGCCACTAATTAGATGTGTGACCTTCACTAACATCTCCAGGATAAGGTGCCTTCTCTGCGGGTTCTGAAGATGAGTAAAACACCTGCCTTGGAGCTGTGAAGAACCCTCGAGTCAATCCAATACAGGCTCTGTTTTCCAATACAGGACTCACAGACTAGTAGGAAAGCCAGACAAGCACCCAGATTCACTATAATGCAAAGAGGAAGGAGACAGAGAAAAGAAACAGAGAAAGATGGTCAAGAGAACAAGAAATCTAGATAGAAGGTTTCCAAAAACGGGCACTGACTTTGGGCCTTGAGTGTTGGGCAAGATTAGGTAAGCGTGAACGGACAGGTGTAGCTTTCAAGCAAGAATGCAGAGAGGGAAGAAACAGACCCAGCAGCTGAAGAGTGATGATCAAGATTCTTGTAGGGTAGCAGAGAGTAGTTCAGCATGGCTGGAACACAATGAAAGAGCCACACATCAAAGTCATGTGAATTTTTACAATGAAACAAAAAGTGGAGACATTTTGTGCTTTGGCCCATAATCTCAATGTTAGCTGGTCATTGTACTCAACATTTACAACCAATATTTTTGAGTGCTCACCGATGAAAGAATTCCAACAATAGTACTAGGATTTCCATTCTTACTTACAGATAGAATGAGTTACCCAACCAGAGCTATTCATGTATATAAAATATACAATATGGACACATATGGAGACTTTTAAACTGAACCAGATTGTCCCAGATTAAAAGAATGAAACTCCCATACATATCACTGGAAATAAATATTATTTGTGTTTCCATCAACCTCATAAAATGAGATCCAGGTGAGCAAACTTTCCTCACCCTCTGGTAACTAAGTACTGTTACCAAGTAAGATTGAAATCTGAAAGTCTTCACCAGATAAAAGTAGACAGTTTCAACGCTAACACCATCAAAGCATTTTACAGAAGCACCTCAAATAAGGTATACTGAGGCAAGCGTTCATTTAACCACAGCAAAATAGAAATTTTTGATAAATAACTCAAGATGACTAAAAATGATTAGTGGAACTTCCTCAAAAGATTGTCACAATAGGCAACTATGATATTAAATCTTGTTATTCATGGAACAGTTTGCCATCAGTGTTAATATTACTACATTTAATTACAGAAAGTCCCACATACTTGTGCTAGTATTAATCAGGATGTTCAGTTAAAGAAATAATAGTTCAAGATCTTATTTTAAAAAAGAGGTACAATTATCTACAAAAGTTTCACCTTTAGCATACTTGAAAACTTTTCTCTCCACTTTTTCCTCTTCTGTCCACAGACTTCAATCTCTGGGGTCTCTGGAAACAAACAACCCCTCAGCAGCAGCAAAGCGAAATGCTTTGTCAACTAGCCAATTTTCTCTTTACCAAATCCTTGCCTTCTTTGCTCCCTTTATGTTAACCAAACTTGCTACCTCTGATCAGGTTTCTATTGCTTCGTAACACACCACACCAAAACTTGGTAACATAAAAACGATCATTTTATTTTGCTCTTGGATTCTGTGGTTCAGGAATTGTGACAGGAATTGTGTCTGCTCCATGAGTTGGGAAGACTCAATGGTTGGGGGCTTTAATCATCTAGAAATGTCTTCATTCACAGGTCTGCTGGTTGATGTCAGCTGTTGGCTGAAACCTCAGCTGGGGCTGCTGATCAGAGGATCTATATGTAGCCTCACCATGGGCCTGGGATTTCTCATAGCATAGCAGCCTCAGGGTAATTGGACTCCTTACATGGCGGCTCACTACCACCACCAGTTGCCACTGAGTTGATTCCAACTCATGGTAATCCCATGTGTGTCAGAGTGATACTGTGCTCCATAGGGTTTTTAATGGCTTGATTTTTCAGAAGTAGATAGCCAGGCTTTTCTTCTGAGGCACTTCTGGGTGATCTGAAACCTCCAACCTTTTGGTTCAGCAGCCAAGCGTGTTAACCAGGACTCCAAAAATGAATGTCCCTGCAAACAGGGCAGAAAAGCTGCATCACCTCTTATGGCCTAGCCTCAGAAGTCACATAGCCTCATTTCTCCCTATTCTATTGGTCAATATAGTCAAAGCCTGCCCAGATAGATCCAAAGCAGAGGGGACATTTACCCTACTTCTCAATGGAAGGATGGCAAGGTCACACTGTAGAAGAGAATGTGGGATGAGAGATACTGTTGTAGCCATCTTTGAAAAACAGAATCTGTCATATTTTCCCATCTACTTATCTTGCTTAAGTATACTCTGATGTGATTTTTTTTTTTTTTTAAAAAGAAAAAATAACCTTAGGGGACTATTATTTTACCTAAGGCTCCTGAGTTCTGTTAGAGGGGAATCAAATACTCCCATCCGTATCCAACCTCAAACCTTTCTTGTTCATCACATCGGACCATTTCTTTACTATATATGAGTCCTGGCAGGGAGGGAGTTTGGTCTTCTACAGACTGCTGAACCTAGAAATGATCACTCTGAGGGTAAAAGCAGTCCCTGAGCTGGCCTGGTACTATCACTTATGCCATGGTGTGGCTACCAACTGACCTGTCCCTAATAGCTAGGCCTTGGGGTTCTCCTGACGAACATAATCTCACAGGACATCAACGTCAGACAAGGCCGCTCTGTGGCCATGCTGGATCAAGATAAAAATCAACACCACTGCGTAATCATATTTGAAGAGATAAAACATTAACTTTGGCCAAACCACAAAAAATGATCAAACATCCTCCTATTCTGGCTAATATGAGTGACTGCTGCTTCCTCATGAATTAGCCTCATTCTAGTCTATTGTCCTTCTAGATAAGACTAATTAAGATACCCAATCATAGAATCGCCCCATTTCCACACAAAATCCAAATCCAGAGCAAAACCTTGCTTCTTTAAATCCTCCCCAAAATCACCTGACATGAGAACAAATCCCGTAATGAATCTTTTCTAACTCTTACTGAGATGCCCCTGGGGTTCTGCATGCTGTGCATTCTCCCTTGATGCAACATGTAATAAACCCAACTTGTTCAACCACAGGTGAGTTCCTGGTGTTCTTTGGCTAGAAGGCATTGATGACTCATCTAAAGATGGTGATATCAGAGAACACATTTCTGGCCAATGTCATTTCTGACCCCCTGAACCCCAGCTTTCAGTCAGATTTTGGATTTGGAAGACAATTATATAAATTCCTGAGACCTCAAGAAGCTACTAAAATGCCCCTATAGTTAAAATATGTATATCAGATTATGTAGGTCCTCCAGGTTTCCTTCTAATCCCCTAATCAAGTACAGAAAGATTATCCCCATAGCAGTGGCAACAGCTGCCCTGCCTCCAACAGTCACAGGACCTAAAGACAATGTGGCTTCAGGCATAATGATGCCTAAGCTTCTGCTGTGGGAAAACAACAGGGATGTTGCAAATACCCGATTCCAGAACATTTCTGCCTCCTCCTCCTCTTGCCAGTGGGTTCTGCATTTTTCTTCTAATCTTATTTTCCAAGGATAAAATGTGACATTAGTTATGACAATTACCCTTTTTCCCTCCCCTTTTACACTTCTCAAGGAGCCCTGGTGGCTCAGCGTTTAAGAGCTTGGCTGCTAACCAAAAGGTCAGCAGTTTGAATCCACCAGCCGCTCTGCAGAAGAAACACGTGGCAGTCTGCTTCTATAAAGATTACAGCCTCGGAAACTGTCTGGGGCAGTTCTACTCTTTTAGGGCCGCTATGAGTCGGAATCGACTCCACAGCAGTGGGATTTACACTTCTCAATGACTTGATGCAAGGACTCTTATCCTCAGAAAAACTGTTCCAAATAAAACACAGAACTCCACAGCCTGGTGATTAAGTGCTAGACCAGAAAGCCCACTCCAGTTTAGGTTACTAACCCACTGCCATCGAGCCGATTCTGAGTCATAGCTACCCTATAGGACAGAGAACTGCCCCACAGGTTTTCAAGGTTGTAAATCTTTACAGAAGCAGACTGCCACATCTTTCTCCCACGGAGCAGCTGGTGGGTTTGAACCGCTGACCTTTTGGTTTGCAGTTGAGCGCTTTAACAACTGCGCCACGACGGCGCCTTCCACTTCAGGTTAGAGATACACAAATTTAGTTTTTCAGGGAACCAGCTGTAACTAGTGGGAAATTTGGGTTGAAAAAAATCCCATCTGAACTTGAACTTTGGTGTAATTACCTGTTTGCTGTTTTGACACACATGGACCAAAATTCTCTTTAGCATCCATCTGTCCACTCTCTGGGTCCCTGAGATATTGAGTGTTCATGTGACAAAATTAAATCATTCCTATTTAGGAATCATTTAGGAAATAGTGCTGCATAGTCAAACCAATGTAAGTTGGTTATATTTCTTTTTCTCTCCCCACATTTTATAGAAAATTGTGCCACCTGTAAGACTAGGTGTGGATTAGGCAGAGATGAGAATTGGTGTGCAGGGGGAGGGATCAGTGCACAAGTATTAGTGACAGGCTCACCCACCATGTGCAAAAATTCATTAATTTTCAAGATTCATGTGTGGGAGCATCCTACTGACTCCCCTGGAAATGTAAGTATGATTAGATCCTTAAGATTTCTGAAACATTCAGGGCACAGGCCATCCTAGAGTCTTGCTGGCCCCTGCAAAGACTCACAATAGCCCCAGGTCAGTTCATTTGGACTTTTTTTTGCTGTTTTAAGTGTCTGTGTATTTGGTTTTCAGGTTTCATTTGTTTTCTTTGTAACTGGCCTGGAAGAGATTTGGGATCCAGCACTGATGTTTCCGAAAATGTGTCCTGGCCTTTTTCAAGCTCCTGGAAGGGGCTGAGGGTGGGTGGAACTGTGGACTGCCACCCTTCAGGAGATTGCCTTAAAGGATGGCTTCAAGATAAGCACTGGCACAGTAGCATTTTTGATTCTCTCTCTGTGCTCTAGAGTGAATAAACTGATTATTTCTCCGAGGATGGAGAAGGTTTTATTGAGGGTGGGGAAAAAAAAAACCCACCAACCACACCTTCTCAATTCTGGCTCCTTAACTAAATTTTCTGTGTCAGACTGTTACAACTGCTTATTCAGTTTTTTAAACATCAAACATAATTTTATTACTAAAAATTAGGAACACTCCCATTTTTTTGGTGAGGACACAATAAAAAACAAGTTGGGATGTGAGCTGCCTGGATATAACTCAGCAAGGAATTGGAATAGAAAATAGCTACTTTGTGTTTTTAAAAAACTTATGGTACAGGGCACTCCGATGCCTATCATTCAAGAAAAGCTGATGCAAACCTTGCTTTGTTTAGTTCAGGAAGATTCACCTTTGCTCAACCATCTAAAACACAAAAACAAAGTCATTTTATCTCATATCTACCAGTAGCCGTAGAGTTAATTCTGACTCTTGGGATCCCATGTGTGTCAGAGTAGAACTGTCCTCTACAGGGTTTTCAATGGCGGATTTTTTTGGAAGTAGATTGCCAGGTCTTTCTCCCAGGTGCCACTAGGTGGACTCAAACCTTTAACCTTTCAGTTAGCAGCTAAGCACATTAGCCTGGGCACATTAACTGTTTGCGCCACCCAGGGACTCCATTCCATATCTAAAACAAAAAGAAAAACCCGTTGCCATCGAGTCGATTTTGATTCATAGTGACCCTAAAGGACAGAGCAGAACTGCCTCATAGGGTTTCCAAGGAGCAGCTGGTGGATACGAACTGCCGACCTTTTGGTTAGCAGCCAAACGTTTAACCACTGTGCCACCAGGGCTCCAATCCATATCTACTGAGACTTAATTCAGACACGCCTGACCTTTAAGAGTATGTGCCTAGCCTTCCCTACAGATGTCCTTTCAGGCTTACTATTGTTAGTTCTGTTTAGACCAGTAGTTTTCCAGGACCAGCAGCATCAGAGTCTCCTGGTAACTTACTAGAAGTGTAAATTCCAGGGCCCACCCTAGACCAACTCAATCAGCAACTCTGTGGGTGGGACCTAGCAAACTGATGCTCACTAAAGTTTAAGAACCACTGACTTAGATTGTCTACCACACTGTTGTTTCTCTGGTAAACTAGTGACCATAGCAGCCATGTCTGATGATTCAGAAGCTTTAAAAAGTTTGCTTAGGATTTCTGGTGCGTGCACAATTCCCTGCTGCGAACTGAGTTTGCTGGAAAACCAAAGACCTGGCACAGAAATCGTTCAAATGCTTAGGCCATAGAGTCTGCGAGTCCTGCACTATAGTCTTACCCAGACCTTGATGCTCTATTTGCAAGAAGAGGCCTTGCTCTCAGGTGAGACCATCCCACAGAGATCCTGGAAGCGCCAGTGTGATGGGAAAAAGCTCTCACCAGAAATAAACTAGTTTAGGCTTTAAGTACTACTCAGTTCTCCAGGCAGCTGCACCTGAGCTAAACGGAAGGGAACGTGTGCGGGAAAAAATTGCACATAGATTTTCTCTTATTTTATATTGAAAATATATATAAAATCACCACATCAAAGAATCGTCCCATACCCTACCCTCAGGTGAGCTTCATGGCACCCTAGTAGATATTCATTTCTATCTCCTTGTATTGTAACCGCCCATCTCCAAATGCAGATAGCAGTTGACATTGAGTCAACTCTGACTCATGGTGGCCGCAACTGTATCAGAGTAGAACTGTGCTCCATAGGGGGGGTTTCAATGGCTAATTTTTCAGAAGTAGATCGCCAGGCCCATTTTCTGAGACTCCTCTGGGTGGACTCAAATCTCCAACCTTTTGGTTAGCAGCCAAGGTGTTAGCACGTTTGCACCACCCAGGGACTCCAGGTAACAACTGCCAGGCTGAAAATGTCTAGAATGAAGGCTGACTAATTCCTTTCCTCATCCAGAGCCTGTATGCAATATCCGACAAAGAGCAAGTACTTGCTCATTTGTTAAAGGAAATCAACCAACTCATCAAGAAGAATCTGAAACCAGGGGCCCAGGTCACTACAATAAAATCATCCCACGTAGGTACAACTCAGATGTACTGGTGCCTGGCTGATAACACGTTTCGCCCTGCTGATTTTACCCTCCATTTATCTGTCGCCGCCTCCCCCTTAGCCCCAGCCTGTCCCCGACACCAAATAACTAGAAGATTCACACATCTCAACGTCAACACACGCAACAAAGTTGCATATCCCTTTAATCCTACACCGACGTCAACAATTCTCGCCACCAGGTCCGTCAGTATCTCTGTTCCCCCTTGTCCTCTCCCTCTCTCACTTCCGTTCCCATACCCCTGCGAGGCGGGAGGCAGGACGTGCCTACGTGCGGTTCCTTCGCTCTCAGCCCGTCAGACGTGCTACAGACCTCCGCCTCGTCCGCTCTCCTGGCGGTGGCCGACGGCCCCTGCCCTATGGCCTCCGAGAGCAGCGGCAGTGGTGGTGGCCAGACCCTCGCCCGCCAGTCGCCCCTACCAAGGGGCGGCCATGATAGAGACAAACACTGCACATTTCCCAGGTGCCCACGAAGTGACGTACAACGGAGCTCCCACAATCCCTTTCGCCTCCGCTCTCCCCACCCACAACTCCAGCTTTAACCCTTTCGTGTTAATTGGCCGTTGGTGCCCTCTTGGACTTGGACGGCTTGGTTGGGAGTTCCAGGTAGTTATTACCCCAAAAGCACGAGGTCAAACAGGTGTCTGGCTACCATTACCCTTGGAAGCTACGACAGTTTTCCCTGCTCCAATCTCATGTTAGCCTCATTTTCCTGAATATTTTTAGAGAAATAGGAGATCACCCTCAGGTCTGAAAGATAACATAGCACCTTATGCTCAAGTAGGCTTTCAGCATAAAGACAAAAGGTTTCATGGACTAACAACTACAACAACAAAAGAAAAGTATCAGTTTGGGTTGTTACCCAGAACTGTCATTTATCTGATAAAAGGCAAGAAAGGTTAGACCTATCCTCTTCAAACCAAAACCCATTGCCGTCGAATAGATTCGGACTTATAGCGACCCTATAGTCATGGTCATATACTGGACATTTTCCCAATTTGCTTGTAAGTTGACTTGCAAGCTTATCAGTCATTTAAAATAGGAGCTAACTTATTTCGGTAAACAGTGGTCCATGATAATGCTGGACCAACCTAAACTCTCAATTTGCAGTTTCTGAGCTGTTCACCTTGAACCAATGTCCATTCTATTCTCCATGCTTCATCTCATTTTGGTTCTTGTCTCACTCTTTAAATGCATACTGCAATGGTAAAGAGCATAGACTTTGAAAACCTAACTTTCTGGGTTTGAATCCCCACTCGCCACTATCAAACCATGAAATCTTGAGTGTCATCGTTTTCTAGTGCCGCTTTTATAGAAATATCACAATTGGGTGGCTTTTGTCAAAAACCTAAATTGCTTAGAGAAACACCAAAAATTAGTGTAACAGAATATATTTATTGTGAGTAGATATGAATCAGGAAAGGCTCTCCTAAGAGGGGACAGTGAAAGCAGGTTATATAGGTCATTGTTATGTTGATTTCTCAAAAAGATAGCATCAAAGCACAGGGCAGGTTACAGAAACAGTCACCAAGGACATGCCATGCATCTTAAAACAGCCTCTAGTCAGACCCTGGAGTTCCTGCTTCTCAAAGCTGACTGCACATAATTTTCCAAAAGAACCCAATGCCCAAAGCAAAATGCTCTCCCCTAAGCTGCTTACTAAGCTATTGGTTTGACCTGAAGGTGACTCCAGGGAACCAGTTTCTTCAAGGTCCAAAAAGACACCTAAGAGTGGATAGACTGTGTGGATCACCCCAGTTCCATGAACTTAGAAATCTGGATTCCAGGAGAATCAAAATGATTGTGTCACTTTAAAGAACAGTATCTTAGTTATCTAGTGCTGCTATAACAGAATACCACAAGTGGACGGCTTTAACAAATAGAAATTTATTCTCACAATCTAGTAGGCTAGAAGTCCAAATTCAGCGCGCCAGCTCCAGGGAAAGGCTTTCTCTTTCTGTTGGCTCTGGAGGAAGGTCCTTGTCATCAATCTTCCCCAGTCTAGGAATTCTCTGTGCAGGAACCTCGGGTCCAAAGGATGCTCTCTGCTCTCAGTGCTGCTGTCTTGGTGGTATGAGGTCCCCCACAAGCGGCACTGGGGAGTGAGTGTTCCCTACGCTACATTTCCTGCGCCCCACCTGGGGGTGGGGATTCAGCGCTGGGCTCTTCCCTGTTCACTCGCCCTTACTGAGGGAATCCCGGTTAGTTTGTTTTCCTCTGCTGACTAACATGCTTAAATTCAGCAGGTCACCACATCTGCTCTGAGGTCGCGGGCTCAATCAGGACTTGGGCCCCCCGTGTCTCTGTTTGCTTCTCTCTTTTATATCTCAAAAGAGACTGGCTTAAGACACAATCCAATCTTGTAGATTGAGTCCTGCCTCATTAACATAACTGCTGCTAATCCCATCTCATTAACATCATAGAGATAGGATTTACAACACATCAGATGACAAAATGGTAGGCAATCACACAATACTGGGAATCATGGCCTAGTGAAATTGATACACATATTTTTGGGGGACACAATTCAATCCATGACAAACAGAAATCTATTTTCTCACAGGTTAGGAAGCTAGAAATCCAAATTCAACATGAGGATCTAGGGGGAGGACCTTCCTTGTCTATTTCAGTTTATAGTAGCCAGAGATCCTGGGCTTGTAGATTCATCTGCCTCCTTTGTCTTCAAATAGCATCAGTCTCTTTCCTTCTGTATGTGCTTGCTCCTATGTCTAATCTGCTCTTTTTAAAACTCAGTAGTGGTTAGCTTTAGGAAACACCCTACACTGATAGAGCCTCATTAACATAACAAAGAAAACACTATTCCCAAATGGAATTACATCCACAGGTATGTTGTTGTTGTTAGGTGCCATGAAGTAGGTTCAGACTCATACTGACCCTGCGTACAACAGAAGGAAACGCTGCCTGGTCCTGCGCCATGCTTACAATCTTTGTTATGCTTGAGCCCATTGTTGCAGCCACTGTGTCAGTCCATCTCCTTGAGGGTCTTCCTCTCTTTTGCTGACCCTCTACTTTACCAAGCATGATGTCCTTGTCCAGGGGACTGATCCCACCTGATAACATGTCCAATGTAAGTGAGACGAAGTCTCGCCATCTTCACTTGTAAGGAGCATTCCAGCACAGTATGCACAGGTTAGGGGTTAGGATTCCAGCACATATTTTTGGGGAGACACTGGACAAATGATTTGAGCACTCTATTCCTTGTCTTCCTCATGTATAGAATGGATATAAAAATAGTACCTACCTCTAGGGTTGTAGTTAGATTTTTAAAAGTTCGCGTGTGAGAAGAAGCACCTAAAACATTGCCTGGCACGGAGTTAAGCAGTATATTGAAATAGAAATTATAATTATTGGCTTGGATGTTAATTCCTTCTCATGTAAAACCTCTGGCTAATAAATAATAATAATGGCTAACATTTGCACGTCTATGTACCAGACACTTTGCTAACTGTTTTAAACCCTTTGTTTTGTTTAATCCTCACAATAACTCTTTGGTGATAGTTACAAATATTATCCTCCTGTCATGGATTGAATTGTGTCCCCCCAAAATATCTGTCAACTTGGCTAGGCCATGATTCCCAGTATTGTGTTTATATTGTCCACCATTTTGTCATTTGATGTGATTTTCCTATGTGTTGTAAATCCTATCTCTATGATGTTAATGAGGTGGATTAGCGGCAGTTATGTTGATGAGGCAGGACTCAATCTACAAGATTAGGTTGTGTGTTATGCTAATCTCTTTTGAGATATAAAAGAGAGAAGTGATCAGAGAGACAAGGGGACCTCATATCACCAAGAAACAAGAGCCAGGAGAATAGCACGTCCTTTGGACCTGGGGTCCCTGCACTGAGAAACTCCTTGACTGCGGAAGATTGATGACAAGGACCTTCCTCCAGAGCCGACAGAGAAAGAAAGCCTTCCCCTGGAGCTGGCACCCTGAATTTGGACTTCTAGCCTCCTAGACTGTGAGAGAATAAATTTCTCTTTGTTAAAGCCATTCACTTGTGGTATTTCTGTTATAGCAGCACTAGATAACTAAGACACCTCCCCTCCCTTCTTTTTTTTTTTAAAGGAGCTAAGAAAGCTCAGGTCAGTCAGATAAGAGATTAACTCAGTAACTTGCTTATGGTCACAGAGCTAGAAAGAAATGGAGCCAAGATGTCAACTAGATCTGTCTTGTTACCTTTCAAATATCACTGAGGAAAAAAGCCGTACATTCTTTTCAAGTGTTCTTTTCTTTTTTTTTCCTAAGAGTTGCTTCAATAGCCATGCAGGTCAGGAAGGTTGGGTTCTCCTCAGAGGCAGAAGCGCAGCAGGTAATAATGCAGGGATCTCTCCCTTCAAGGCTGGCAGCAAAGGGGATGGCTAAAATATCAGCGGTCATAATCAGCTTACTTACTGCCCCCACTGTGCCACATAGCCCCCATTACTGCCTGTACTACGTGAAGCCACAGGATAAAGTTGCAGGATCCTTACCTCATCTCGCCATTCTGTAAAGCTTGGATATTATCAAAGATTTTGCCTATTTGAGGACAGTACTGTAAAAAGAAAAAAGTCTGACGAATAAGTCAATTAGAGTTAAAAGGTTTTATTGGGCAGAAAAAATTGTGAACAGGGAGCACTCCTCCGAAGAGATGAGCTTGTCACATTACAATTTTAATTAGCTTGTATACAGTATAAACTGTTAGGAGGTTTCCCAAAAGGGAAATTTAAAATACAGTGAAAGCTATGAGAGCTAGAACTCAAGGGAACTGCCTTGTTTTTCCAGATCTTGCAAGTTTTCCGCCTTTGACAGTACAGGTTCCAGTTTTCACAGATTTTACTGTAATTGGTTGTCACTCACTTAATTGGCAGGAGGTGGCTTGGATTGGCTTATTAAGTTTTCGTGTCTGCGTTCTATAGCTATGGCTTATCTAATTATTTAAAGTTTTCCCAGAACAGTCTTTATTACAAGTTTTTAATTTCTATGAAGGGTTAAGAGTTAAGTTTAAACAGGGGAGAGGGGCGTTTTCTTTAACAGTAGCAAAAGACACTTTAATAGTATTATTCTGACTCCAGCCAAAGTGGTAGTATTTATAATTTCCATATTAGCAGTCCCCTGGAGCCAGGTATTACTACCTCAGCCCAAGGGCATAGGGAAATTCCATCTTTCCAAGATTAAAACAAAAAAGGAATTCCCTTCCTTTCCTCAGAGCCTATAGTACCCAAGATCTTGCTGCACAATGCTCGCACTTCTCACCTTATCCTCAGCCAGTCAACAATGGTGTTTTCAGAGGAAGGACTGGCAATGATGAAGGAGCAGAGGAGGGAGGAGGAAGAAAATCCTCATGTTTGCTGAAGGTAGATCTAGGACTGCCTTGTCTCACCCTTGTACCACTTTCGTAGTTCCCTGCCCCTCTCCTTCATTCCCACTTAGTACTTTAGAACTCTAGAACTTGGGCTTGAATTGCAGAGGAATCAATTTCTTGCCTTTTTTTTTCCTCCAACATCCAACAGTAACACTGATATCTGGGCTTGATCAACTTAAAGTGGCGAAATTTGAAAATAAAAAGGAGAAGGATAGCATGGGAAGGCTTTTTACTGAATTATCCCCGTCTTTTCTAGCTGTCAAATTATTAGAAAATGTCAGCGTAGAGATAAAGTTGCGAGAAGCCCAGTTACAGATGCCAGGAAAGATAGAAATCCAGGAGCAAAGCAAAAAGTGTTGGCAGAGGAAAGACAAACAGAAAAGGTGTTTCTAGGGCCACCAGAAGTAAAGAAAGGGGAAGATTGAGGAGCGGGTCTCAGACACAAACTATCGACCCCTGGCCCTTACAGCTCCTTTCACCCCAAACCCCATTCCAGAGATTTCATCTGCCTTAAATTCTCCAAACCAACCCAGTTCCTTCACCATTGGGCACCTTGCCCTGATCACAGCAGCCACCACCAGCTGCCACTCCTTAGCAAAGGAGGTAGTTGAGGGAAGAGGGTGTTCCTAAACCCAATGCCAGAAAGGGAGATGTGTCCCTAGCAACCCTAGTTGTCCTCTGAACATATTATTTTAGAAACAGTGTCACGCATGGTTTAGGTATTCAGGTTCTGCAGTGTTTTCAGTAGTATGCTTCAGTTATATTATAGGTTTCTTAAGGGTTGATCTGGTGTGGTGCGATGGATTGCTTTTGTGTGGCGTTTCTCGCCATTGTCTTGTAACTTCCACCCAGGTGATTGGGCAGGACTGTGAAGACAGGGTAATTGTGGCCCACCAAAGGGATTGGTCAGTTTTGCAATCCTGCTAAGCTTAAAAGAGAGCTAACTCCAGAGCAAAGAGAGGATTCCACTGCCACCAAGGAAGAATATCCAGGAGTGGAGAGTGTGTCCTTCCCTGCACTGAGAAGCTCCCAGAACCAGGAGACAGAGAGAGAGAGAGAATGGGAATTCCAGAACACTTAATTGTGCTCATGAGGAACCTGTACATAGACCAAGAGGCAGTTGTTCGACCCAAACTAGGGGATACTGTGTGGTTTAAAGTCAGGAAAGGTGTGCATCAGGGCTGTATCCTTTCACCATACTTATTCAATCTGTATGCTGAACAAATAATCCGAGAAGCTGGACTATATGAAGAAGAAACGGGCATTGAGATTGGAGGAAGACTTATCAACTACCTGCTTTATGCATATGGCACAGCCTTGCTTGCTGAAAGTGAAGAGGACTTGGAGCACTTACTGATGAAGATCAAAGACCACAGCTTTTAGTGTGGATTGAACCTCGACGTAAAGAAAATAAAGATCCTCACAACTGGACCAATAAGCAACATCATGATAAACAGAGAAAAGACTGAAGTTGTCAAGAATTTGTGGGGATGGGACCATGCAAATAAGGTGTATGGAACCCTAAGGAGAGTATTGGTCAGTTTTGCCATTCCACTAGGCTTAAAATGAGCTATCCCAGAGTCAGAAAGGGGGGACCTCACTACCCGGGGTCCCTGTGCTGAGAACCTCCTAGACCAAGAAGACAGAGAGAGAGTGCTGTAATACTGGACATGGCACAAGATGGCAAAAAGAGGTGGCAGAGAAATGGCAGCAGCAGAACCAGGAGACTGGCGCAAGACGCCACAGTGATCTTCCCAGACCACGAAGCAAGGCGGTTACAGTGGGTGTGCCAACCCATGGAGCAAGAGAACTAAGTGCCTTCAGGCAGAAGCCTTCCTGGCAGAGTAGGGTGCCCCTGGGCACTTACTGACAAAGCTGAAGAGCTTTGTAACACTTGCCTGAGGAGGGCAGATGCTGGTTCTGGGGCTGAAGGACTGAGGACCAGAGAGAGGACTGCCTGCAGGCACAGCTGAGAAGAGGCTGTCCTGGTCGAAGAACTGTATCCTGAATTGTTCCTGGTCCTGAATTGTAACCCATTACTTCCCTAATAAACCTCGTAACTGAGTATTGTCTGTGAGTTCTGTGTGGCCATTGCAACAAATTATTGAACACAGCAGAGAAGTAGAGAGTACCATGGGAGGGATAGCTGGTGCCAGATTTGGTAAAAAGTTTGGAGAGACGAGGTATGTCTGACCTCTGCCTCATAAGAATCAGCCTTGGGCTGATGCTGATGCTGATTGTCTCTTCTTCCCCTTGTGAAATTAGATGAGGAGGTCAGAGCCCTCCGCTACACTATTTTTACAGCTGTTATTAAGAAACTCATTATGTTTCTATCATATAAAAGAAACACAAATGTAGGCAGTTCAATATTGTTATGGTGGTTCCTTTCATCTTTCTGCTGTGTCTTCCAAGCTCAAGCTCTGCCTTCCAAACTCAGAGTTGCCTCAATGTGTCAATTTGGTTGCTGTAGCTCCAGTCATCACATCCATGTCCTAGGCAAGGATAATGAGAAAGAGGGCAATGTAAAATGGCCTTCCAGCTTGAGACAGCCTCATACCTCATACCCTTGTGTACACACCTCCCCTCCAGCACCCCATGTGTGCATGTGCACACACACATATGCAATTATGGAGCTTCCTAGGAAGCCTCACCCAACAACTTCTGCCCACATACCATTGGTCTATATTAGTCATATGGGCGCTCCTATCTGCAGAGGAGGCTGGGAAATTAAGTTTTTTCAGCTAGGCACATGGCCATCTCCCGACAAAATTAGTATTTTATTACTTAGAAGACAAGAAAAGGTATGTGACAGGCAACTAGCAGACTCTGCCACAGTTATTTAAACACATCCATTTCCTTACCTAGATTGTAAATTTTAGAGTATGTCACATCTTTTTTGTGTTTCCAGGGCCTAACACAGTACAAGAGTATACACTCAAAGGATGTTTATTTCCCAAAGGAAGAATGAATGGAAATCTCAGCTAATTATGGGTTAGAAGGAGGAAAGTCAAAGAAAGGCCTAAAGTAGTGAACATTATCATTCATGTATTTATTTCAACCAGTATTAATTGATCACCCAAGTCCATGCCAGGCCTTATGCTAGCACTGAAGAGTAAGAGCTGAATAATTCATGGTACCTGGCTTGAAGAAGGAGGCGGAGTGAGGTTGGGAGATGACAGAAAGGCATGCATATACAGGTAGTCCGCAACTTACGATGTATTCGAGTTATGACAAACTACATTTATGACAGCCCGTTTTTGGTTTTGTACATCTTATCATTATAACTTTACAGTGAAAGAATTAGCTGGAGTTTTTTCTAAATACATCAGGGGCTTCAGTTGCTTAAAAACATGGACCCAAATGCTGATAGCTTTGCTAAAGTTGATAGGCAGATTTGGGAAGCAGTGAGATATTACCACGAAATATATGAAGAAAAAAAAGGAAAGGACCATACAGACAACTCTCACTAATTTTCTGACTAGAAATGCCACCCCTATTCCCAGGGATAAGCCAGATAATCCAGAACCTTCCACAAGTGGAGTTTGTACTGCAACTGGCAAAATGCCAACGTTGTCCAACTCTTCTTAATCATTGGAGTAAATGTTTATGAATTGTGTATTTTTACATAAGTATGTATTTTGTTCTGTTGTACATAGGGTCACTATGAGTCAGAACCGACTTGATGGCACCTAACAACAACACAACATGTATTAAAATATACCTGTAAGTATATATGTATATATGTGTCTTAGTCATCTAGTGCTGCTCTAACAGAAATACCACAAGTGGATGGTTTTAACAAAGAGAAATTCATTCTCTCACAGTCCAGTAGGCTACAAGTCCAAATTCAGGGCGTCAGCTCCAGGGGAACGCTTTCTCTCTCTGTTGGCTCTGGAGGAAGGTCCTTGTGATGCATCAGTGTTCCTTTAGTCTGGGAGCATCTCAGCGCAGGAACCTCAGGTCCACAGGACACGCTTTGCTCCCAGCACTGCTTTCTTGGTGATATGAGGTTCCCATGAGGTTCCCATGTGTCTCTGCTCGCTTCTCTCTTTTATATCTCAAAAGAGATTGGATTAAAGACACTGTCTAATCTTGTAAACCTCATCAGCATAACCTCATCACAGTGATAGAATTTACAACACATAAGGGGATCACATATAATCTCATCATAGTGATAGAGTTTACAACACATAAGGAAATCACATCAGATTACACAATCATATGATACCGGGAATCATGACCTAGCCAAGTTGCTACACACATTTTGGGGGACACAATTCAATCCATGACAATATGTAATATTTCTAACCCCCAAAGACAAATAAAGATCATATTTATAAAGATACTGATAATAAAAGGCAATAGTAATGAAAACTAAAAAAAAATGAGATATTCGACTTACATCAGAACTGACTTACCTCAGAGTCATCGGAAGGGAACCCCAACGTGTAAGTCGGGGACTACCTGTACAAGTAAGCAGGCAACTTCAGGGAAATGGTATAGGAGCACAGAGAAAGGACACTGAATCCACTTCTGTGACGTTAGGAAGTTTCAAGTGTATTATTCATGGGAACCATAGTTTCCCAGTACACTAACAAATTAGGTTGCAGTTATATGGGTTAAAAAAAAAAAAACCACACCCTTGCTGTGGAGTCAGTTCTGACTTATGGCGACCCGATGTGTTGCAGAGTAGAACGGCTCCATAGGGTTTTCTGGGCTGTAATCTTTATAGAAGCTGATCATCAGGTTTTTCTTCCTTGCCGCTGCTGGGTGAGTTTGAACCGCCAACCTTTAGGTTTATAGACGACCGCAAACCATTTCCGACACCCAGAAACCTAGTTATATGGGTATAGCTCAGACAATCTTAAGCGTTAAATCAGGTTGGTGGTGCAGTTACCCCAATTAATGATGACAATCTCTCATCTCCTCCCAGCAAACAACTATATTGTGGCCTAGTCAACCAAGTCATATTTAGATAGCTAAAAAATGCCCCCCAACAATCCAGAGGACACTTCTTCCCTTTCCACTGAGACCATGTCGAACCATGTCTGACTTGATCGCTCTGCAATAAAAAATATAAGAATTACTTCCTATGCAGAAACCCTGGTAGCGCAATGGTTAAGCAGCTTGGCTGCTAACCGAAAGCTCAGTGATTTGAACCCACGCAGGGAGAACCTGCAGATCTGGCAATCTGTTCCCGTAAAGATTGTTGTTGTTATTGTTAGGTGCCATCAAGTCAGTCCTGACTCATAGTCGGAATCGACTGGACGGCAATGGGTTTTGGTTTGATTTATGAACAATCTAAGGGTCCCTAGGTGGTGCAAATGGTTTGCGCTCCACTGTTAACCTAAAGGTTTGTGGTTTGAACCCACCCAGTGGTACTGCAGAAGAAAAGGCCTGGAGATTTACTTCCATTAAGATTACAGCCAAGAAAACCCTATGGGGCAATTCTATTCTGCAACACATGGGGTCGCCACGAGTCAGAATGGATTGGACAGCAACTAAACAACAACAAAAACATGAGCAATCTTGGGAGAGAGGGACAACTTACAAGCAAGGTAATGAAATATATTTTTACTAAGGGAAAAAGATAATAGTTTTATCCTAAAGTGAAATGACTGGTTGTTCCAGAATACAGAATGGCAAAGGACAAAACTTGAAAGGATATATAAAGTAATGGAAAGGAAATGTTATTTACCTAATATTATAGTATGTGCACATAAGGAGTCTGAGAAGCTATGAAATGTGCTATAATCTTAGCAGTTTCCTCATTTTTGAGGAGTTTCTTTCTTTGGTTTACTGTTTATTTCTTCACCTACACTATGAAGGGTTATTTTGTGTAATCTGCTTAGATAGAAAAGATTGCATGTTTTACCAGAAAAATGTTCCATGCTTTATGCTGAATTTATTATGCCTTTTTATGTAAGAAAGGAAAGCTTTCTCACGTAAAAAGCTAAGGTTCTTGATAATCATGTTACCTTACATGTTTATTTTTAAATGCTTTATTGTCACTTTGAAATGAGTAGCCACATATTGTTTCTCAGTCACCCACAATCGTATCTTAAGTGTTCAAATCTACCGACAACTTTTTTTTCTCTTGACAATTTTTTTTTTATTATTGTACTTTAGGTGAAGGTTTACAGAACAAATATTTTCTCATTAAACAGTCAGTACACATATTGTTTTATGATATTGGTTAACAACCCCCCGACATGTCAACACACTCCCTTCTCAGCCTTGGAGGACCTTTTTTTTGGTAAAAATATACATAGCCAAAGATACAGCATTTCAAAAATTTCTACTTGTACAATTTCAACGACATCAATTACGTTCTTCCAGTTGTGCTGCTATTCTCACTTTAGATGAAGGTTTACAGAACAAAATAGTTTCTCATTAAACAGTTAGTACACATGTTGCCCTAT
>NW_004444157.1:1060071-1076407 GCF_000243295.1 Trichechus manatus latirostris
CCAATTTGGATGCCCTTTATTTCTTTTTTTGCCTTATTGCTCTTGCTAGAACTTCAGCACAATGTTATATAAGAGTGGTGATAAAGGGCATCCTTGTCTTGTTCCTTCTCTTGACAACTTTTGATTTCTTTTCCTTTCTAAGATTGAATCCTAAATCCAAAATGAATTAAATAATTTTCAGTATATCTTTTTCAGCTTAAATTATCTTTGAGATTTTCCCGTGGGGCCCTGGAAAATCACAAAGACACATTCTGTCACCTTATAAAAAGAGAAGTGCTAGAAACGATTATTTATTTGATATGTTACTATTTATGAGTTGCATGGGAAGAGTGGTCAAATCAGAAGAGATACTCAGCCTAACCTAGATGAAATTTGTATGGGCAAAATGTTATTAATATAAATATTTTGGAAATTGTATAGCAAACCAAGCCCATTGCCATTGAGTAGAACTGCCCTATAGAGTTTCCAAAGGGCACCTGGTGGATTTGAACTGATGACCTTTTGGTTAGCAGCCATAGCACTTAACAACTACACCACAAGGGTTTCCAGAAATTGTATGCTACATGGAAAATACTGAGAGATTTCTCAATGTCCTCGCTCTCCATGATATTTCTAGTTATCAGAGTCCTGGTGGTGCTTTGCCTAAGAATATTAGGCAACAACAGTATAGTGTTATCGGTCATAATTCAGTTATTATTTTAAATTTTATGTTGGCCACAACCTTACTTTTTAATTTTAATCTAGCATCTTCTAGACCAGTGATTTGCAACTAGGGGTGATGTCATGGTTTGAATTATGTCCCCCAAAAAATGTGTGTGTCAATTTGGCTGGGCCATGATTTCCAGAATTGCATGGTTGGCCTCCATTTTGTGATTGTAATTTTATGTTAAAGAGGATTAGGGTGGGATTGTAATACCACCTTTATCCAGGTCACGTCCAGTGTAAAGGGAGTTTCCCTGGGTTGTAGCCTGCACCACACTTTATCTCTCAAGAGATAAAAGGAAAGGGAAGCAAGCAGAGAATCGGGGACCTCATACCATCAAGAAAGCAGTGCCGGGAGTAGAGCGCGTCATTCTGACAGGGGTCCTTGCACCAAGAAGTTCGTAGTCTGGGGGAACACTGATGAGAAGGCCAAGAGAGAGAGAAAGCCTTCCCCTGGAGCTGACACCCTGAATTTGGGCTTTTAGCCTACTTTACTGTGAAGAAATAAATTTCTCTTTGTTAAAGCCATCCACTTGTGGTATTTCTGTTATAGCAGCACTGGATGACTAAGACAGAATTTGGTACCAGGAGTGGGGTGCTGCTCTAACAGATACCTAAAATGTGGAAGTGGTTTTAAAACTGTGAATGGATAGACGTGCGGCAGTGACAGAGGACCAGCAGCAGCAGAGAACCTGCAGCAGCAGAGAAATGTCAGTGGCAGAGAACAAACAGCAGCAGAACCAGGAGACCGGTGAAAGACAGCACTGGAGCCGACCCACGGAGCGAGAGAGCTGATGGCCTGTGAGCAGGAGGCTTCCTGGTGGAGTGGAGTGCCTCTGGTACTTATCAGTGGAGCTAGGCTTGCCAACCCATGCAGCGAGACAGCTGAGTGCCTGTGCACAGGAGGCTTCCTGGCAGAGTGGGGTGCCTCCAGGCACTTACTGCTGGTGCTACCAAGCTTTGGAACACTTGGTCCAGCAGGGCAGATGCGGGCATGAGGCCCGAGGGCCAAGAGGCCACAGGAAACAGAAGCAGAAGCTGGAGAGACAAGGGACACAAGAAGCTGAGCTGCCTCGGTCTCAAAAGGTATGGCCATGACCTCAGGGGTTTCAAAGCATGGAGGTATAGCCTCTGGTGTTTCTAAGGGTGGAGTTGTTACTCCGATGGAGTAGGACAATGGTGTGCCTAAAGCCAAGGGAGCAGAGTTGCTGTCCCAGTGGGCCTGGAAGGCTGAGCTGAAGCCCAGGGCTGAGGAGCTTCCACTCAGAATCTGGAGAGTGTGACCAATACCTAGAGTCTGGAGGGCAGGGCTATTGTGTAAATTGTCTCAGAGAACAGAGGATTATTTTCAAAGCCCAGAGAGCTAATGTAATGTGTTCTGCTGACTTGTTTGGTGCCTGTTATCCCTTCTTTCCCTCCAGTTTCTCCCATTTGTAATGGAAATGTCTAGCTTGTGCCGGTTCTGCCATTGTACTTTTGGAAGTGGATAACTTGTATTCTAGATTTCATAGATGAAGAGGAATTTTCGGATTTTGGACTTGGAGTTAAGACTTTTGCTATGTTATGATGGAATGAATATGTTTTCCATGTTGCAAGGATGTGATTTTTGGGGGGCCAAAGGGTAGAATGTCATGGTTTGAATTATGTCCCCCAAAAAATGTGTGTATCAATTTGTCTGGGCCATGATTCCCAGAATTGTGTGGTTGGCTTCCATTTTGTGACTGTAATTTTATGTTAAAGAGGATTAGGGCGGAATTGTAACACCACCTTTACCCAGGTCACATCCAATGTAAAGGGAGTTTCCCTGGGGTGTAGCCTGCACCACCTTTTTTCTCTCAAGAGATAAAAGAAAAGGGAAGTGAGCAGAGAATTGGGGACCTCATACCATTAAGAAAGCAGTGCCGGGAGCAGAGCACGTCCTTTGGACAGGGGTCCCTGCACCGAGAAGCTCCTTGTCCGGGGGAACACTGATGAGAAGGCCAAGAGAGAGAGAAAGCCTTCCCCTGGAGCTGACACCCTGAATTTGGACTTTTAGCCTACTTTATTGTAAGGAAATAAACTTCTCTTTGTTAAAACCATCCCCTTGTGGTATTTCTGTTATAGCAACACTAGATGACTAAGACAGGTGAACATCAGACTTAACTATGGAGTCTTATTAAAATACAGATGTTTAGAACCTGCTCCAAATTTACTGAATCGCTTTACTTAATAGTCTCTCTGTATATATTTTTCCTGAATGCTTGGTGTATTTGTGGTAGAGTATATATATTATATCTCTGGATCATTATGTTATATCTCAAGATTTTTTCCTTTATAAAAATTATATTCATTCATTTTTTTTTGTAAATCAGATACAACATTCACTTTCCTCTTTGAAAATAGGCTTAATCATTTTCCTTACAGGCACTTTTTCTAAAGTTTTGTGATTTGGCTTTATTATTGGAATTGTCTCTGACATCACCCAGTGTCCATTCTGGGCCGTCGGTTTGTTCTCTAGGAAAGGAGATCAGTAAATTATTTAATTCTAGAAATAAAACAACAACAACAGCAGGTCCTGATTCAAGAACTGTTTCTTCTCTCCTCAGGCCTCTGCATTTCATGCTTTACAAGACGCCCAGAAAGTAGAGCAAATACGACATGCTCTACTTCAGAGACTAGCAAGCAGTTTAGACAATGTCAATATAATGGGCTGAATGATGACTCCCAAAAGATCTGTCCATTTCCTAATCCCTGGAACCTGTGAATATTACCTTATAAGGTAAAATAGTGAATATTTTCTTATATGGCAAAAAAAAGTGATTAAGTTAAGGATTTTGAGAGAAAGAGTTTATCCTGGATTATCCAGGTGGGCCCTAAACCCAATGGCAAGTGTCCCTGTAAGAGTGAGGCAGAGGGATATTTTACAGACACACAGAGAAGGTGATATGAAGATGGAGGCAGAGATTTGAGCAATGTGGCCACAAGCTCAGGAATGCTAGGCTGCCACCAGAAGCTAAAAAAGGCAAGGAATGAATTCTCCCCTAGAGCCCCTGGAGGGAGTGCAGCCCCCACAGATTTTGTCTTCTGGCCCCCAGAACTGTGAGAGAATAAATTTCTGTTGTTTTCGGCCACCAAGCTTGTGGTAATTTGTCATGGCAGTCTCAGGAAATTAATACAACCACTAACTAACTAATCAATTGCCATCAAGTTGACTCTGCCTGATGGCAACCGCGTGCGTGTCAGAGTAGAAATGTGCTCCATAGGGTTTTCAATGGCTGATTTTTTGGAAGTAGATTGCCAGGCCTTTCTTCTGAGACACCTCAAGGTAAACATGAACAGCTAACCTCTTGGCTAGCAGTTGAGCATGTTAACTGTTTGTACCACCCAGGGACTCGACTCCAATACAGCCACTAAGGCTGTAGAACTTCTGCCTGAGAAGTTCATGAAATTGGACAGGTAGTAGTTCAAACAGAGCTGCCTTAGCTATAAGATTGGCTTCTTGAAGTGGAGTGTGGGCTGTTTTAGGAGGAGAATGTGGTACTTACACTGCTGCACACCTCTCTTAGATCTTTAATATTAGTAAAAAAAACCTTTCACCTAAAGCACAATAAAATTAAAACAAAACAAAAAAATATTACTAAAAAGACCCAGGAAGTAAATAAGTAAATCAAGAAAATTGGAAAATTTGGCAAACGACCCCATAGCTAGTTCTGTGGACTCTACAGATTGGGGATGGAATCTATTCTCTTTGTGTAATGTGGGTGCTCTTGGCTCCTAGCTGAGAAGTGGACTGCTAATTCTGATTATAATCCTTCTTTTAATATTTGCTTTGCAGTGCTGTGTCTTGTCAAATGATCCAGCAAATGGTCATACAGCAGAAAGAGCGGAAAAACCTGACGTTTTAGGGAGATTGAAACAACCACCACTGGAAACTTGGAGGTTGAAACAACCATAGGTGGAAACTCAGTGTGATTGATGGAGGCAAAGTTTATACAGATAAATAGATAAATAGATGTTGGTGAGAGTATATATAGATACTTCTCCCCCATCAATCGATCACGCAAAAAAATTACAAAGGTTAGATCATAGATCATCGAGTCAATTCCAATACGTATCTATCCAATAGTAAACAAAATGATAAAGGTTGGTGGACAATTCTCAGTCCCAGTCAGTTTTCCCACAGGCTTCCCGCAGCCTACCAGCTCTCTGGAAGGTAAATTATGCATCTGAAGAAGGCAGATCACCCCGGATTTCCTCCTAGACCCAGACCTTCAGAAAAGATGGGACTACCGTACACCTGTTTTCAGAGAAATAGAAATTAGGAAAGATCTTGATGGAATGGGCAAATCCATTCAGGCTAGGTGCACCCAAGGGACAAACCAAGCAAATTAAAGTGGAGCAAGAAGGGGGGATGAACACACATTCATCAACTTCTAATGGTTATGAACTTGGTAACGATGCATTAGTGCATTATTACCACATGTTTAAGGAGGCTTGGTGGTGCAACAAGGAGCCCCGGTGGTGCAGTGGTTAAACGCTCGGCTGCTAACCGAAAGGTCTGGGGTTTGAACCCACCAGATGCTCCTTGGAAACCCTATGGGGCAGTTCTGCTCTGTCTTATAGGGTCACTATGAGTCTGAATTGACTTGAGGGCAATTTGGCTGGGCCCTTATTCCAAGTATTGTGTGGTTGTCCTCCATTTTGTGATCGTAATTTTATGTTAAAGAGGATTAAGGTGGGATTGTAACACCACCCTTACTCAGGTCACATCCCTGATCCAATGTAAAGGGAGTTTCCCTAGGGTGTGGCCTGCACCACCTTTTATCTCTCAAGAGATAAAAGGAAAGGGAAGCAAGCAGAGAAGGGGGACCTCATACCACCAAGAAGGCAGTGCCAGGAGCAGAGCGTGTCTTTTGGACCCACGGTCCCCGCGCAGAGAAGCTCCTAGTCCGGGGGAACATTGATGAGAAGGCCGACAGAGAGAGAAAGCCTTCTCCTGGAGCTGACACCCTGAATTTGGACTTTTAGCCTACTTTACTGTAAGGAAATAAACTTCTCTTTGTTAAAACCATCCACTTGTGGTATTTCTGTTATAGCAGCACTAGATGACTAAGACAGGAACCATAAGTCAAACCATCAGCACCTTCACTTTCACTAATGTTTAAATTGGTCATCCCCATTAGATATTGACAAATGGTTGATTTTGAAATCCCGCATTCACAATGCAACCTTCCTTTCCTGCAATCTAAATGAAAGAAGACAACCATGCTCAAAAGTTAGGTAACAGAGTAACTGAAGTAAGACAATATATACATTTTAATGGAGTAGTTGAGGATTTGTTTTCCTCATTAAAAGTTGCATTTGAATCAAAGGACAAGGCACAAAGTTTAAGACTGAATGGGGCTTATTTGTGTGACAACTCCCTACTTTCCCTGCCCCCTTTGGTCTTCCTTCCTTTTTCCTGCGTTCTTTCACCTGGAATGCCTTCCACCCTTCTTTCTACCTACTTTAGTTCTATGCTTCCCTCAAGGTTCAGTTTAATGAATTTTTCCACAGAGCTAAATATATTTAATGTAAAGAATTATTTTTTATTGAGAGTATGCCCCTATCCTTCTTTTCTATGAAAATATGCTTCCTTATATAAAATAGTAGTAGGTAGTTTTTAAAAACTGTCTTCATTTGGCAAAAAAAAAAAAAAAAAAGGTTGGCTATTTTGTGTTTTCCTTCTTTAAAAGATCTGGGAACAACTTGTCTAGAATACAGAGAAAAGAGAAGAGATAGCAGGAAAGAACACTGTGTGGCAGCTAGTAAATTGATACAAATTGAACAAGTTAAGCGCTATATTTTCTACGGGGGCATTGGCGGGAGTGCTCAACTCTTGTTTGGGAGTCAGGGAAGGCTTCATAGAGGAGGTGACCTTTGAGCTGGACCTTTTAGGATTAGCAGGGAAGAAATGGCAGGGCATTCCAAGCAGAGCGCATAATACCAGCGAAAACACAGAGCACAAAAGAGCCCCACGTGTCTGGCAGCTCTGAGTAGCCAAGTGGCTGTAGCGTAGGGTTCTTGAGGTTAGGTGATGATGATGATGAAGCAGGGACTGTTCTTTTCCCCACTTGGCCCATTTTCCCTGTAAGAACTCATTGCACAGTGTTGGGCACACACACTGCAGGAGTTCAATAAATACCTTGTTGAACTGACACAGGGTGATCAAGTGTGCTGGGAACCAGGGCATCTGGATTCTTTCTCACGCACCCACAGTGTGACCTTGGTCAAGTCCCTTTTCTCAGGGCTTCGGCTTTCTGATTAGTAATTAGGCGCGGATGGGAAAGCGGAGAAGGAGGTTGGCTTGAATTGGCGAGCCCTTCCTGCGCCCCAAATCCCAGATTTGAGGCGTGTAGGGCGTGGAAAGGCGGGGCGGGTCGCTCTGGGCCGCGGCGGGCGGAGGGTTCAGTTCCTCCTCCGCTCCGGCAGGGGGCACGGGGTGCGGCTTCCCGCCGCCCTTCCCCTCCCGGCGGGTGCCCGGCGGACTGCAGCAGTCGCGAGCGGCCAGCGCAGTGGGCGGGGCGGGCCAGGCGGCGGCAGAGGCTGAGGCGGCGGAGGCGGCGGCGGTGACGATCGAGGCAGCTGCAGAGGCCACTGAGGCGCTGTGTGGGTGGCGTGCGGGCCGCAGTAGCCTTGAGCAGCCTCTTCGCGTGGCCCCGCACTCCCCGTGCAGCGGCGGGTCGCCGCGCTCAGCCGGCCAGTGAGCTGCAGCGAGCCCACCCCGGTGCGGCGGCAGCGACTGCGGACAGGTTAGATTGGGGGCAGGGACGAGCGCGGTAGCAGCCCGGGGCCAAAGAGAGAGCCTGAGCTAGGCCATCTCCAACCATGTCCGACGAGGCGTCGGCCACCACTTCGTACGAGAAGTTTCTAACCCCCGAGGAACCCTTCCCGCTTCTGGGACCTCCTCGCGGGGTGGGCACCTGCCTGAGCGAGGAGCCGGGCTGCCTGGACATCAGCGACTTCGGTTGCCAGCTGTCCTCCTGCCATCGCACCGACCCACTGCACCGTTTCCACACCAACAGGTACGAACCGCCGCTGAGGGCAGGGGTGGGTTTCCCACACCCCTGCCTCAAGCCTGAGAACTCCGGGTGGCCCCCGATCCCCGTCATCGGCTTCCATTCACCCCCTCCCCCACCGTTTCTCGACCAGCGCTCCTTCCCTGGCTCCGTTACTGGCCCTGGCCTGCTCCCCCTCCCTCTTTTCACCCTTGCCCTCCGATTTTTCTTTCGGCATTTTACCCTCGCCCTTTTCTCTATTCATCTTCTGGCTGTAGCGACTCCTCCCTTCCCTACTTCCTCCCTTTTCTCCCCCCACCCCGCCCCGGTCTGTACCCGGCAAATCCCAAACCCCCACCCTTGATTTTTAGATGCTGTCCTGTTTCCATCCGTTCTCAAAAGTTTAACCCCTTCCGTTTCCGGTGTGCTGTATGGTACATCTCGGTTGGATCAGAATCAATCCATGATCTTTTGAAAGGTGACTTTTAAAGCTAGAACCTTTCTTTTTCCAGTTTTCAACCTGTCTCACAGCCCTTTTTCCCTCACCCACCCACCCATCCCCGTTTTTTTAGTGGAGCCCTAGGAAACCAGACGATTCTTTTCTTTTTTTTTTTTCCTTTCCTCCTTTATGAATTTAGCGGTTTAGGCTCTACCAAAAGGTGTAAGCTTAAATCTGGAAAATTCTTCCATGTAGCACATCCCTTGGTTTGCTCCCCAGTAGGGGGGTGAGACCGAGGCTAGGATGGACTTGGTTATACAAATTTATTCAGAGGTGCAACTCTCCTCCTGACTGGTGTTATTGGAAGGTAGAGTGTTCTGGAGAATTCTCTCATGTCAGCATTTAAGTGCTAATGCTAAAGGTTGTGGGGGATTTGAAAATGTTTTAGACACAACCCCAGCCTGTTAATGTAGGTGGAGATTTGAGATATGTGCACAAAAGGCTGGGAGGTTTGAGAAAAGATGAAAAAATAATGGTGTGTGGAGGACAAGGGCAGGAGTTCAGCTATGGAGAATATTGGGGATCAATTAAGGATTCTAGTTATGATTCCTGATCCACATTTATGATGCGAGCATGAAGGCCTTTTGCATGTTTCCCTCTCTTCCACCCCCTAAATCAATCTATAGATATACTGAGCTCCTACCAGGTGCAAAAAAACCAAACCAAACCAAACCCGTCGCCGTCAAGTCGTTCCGACTCAAGGAATGTATAAAACATGATCCTTACCTAAAGAAAGTTATAGTCTGTGGAAACATGGTGTTAAATAATCACACAGATCATAAGTATAACACATTTCAAAAGGAAGTGGTAGTACATTTGTTACTGACTGTTCCAAATTCTCATTGTAAAAATGAGGAAACTGAGGCCTGGAGAGAAAAGGCTGAGTTGAAGGTCATGAAGCCTAGTCAGGCAAAGCCAAGACTACTCCTTTGGAGTCAGTGATGAAACTTGGAACAGAAGTAATGGCTCCAGTGTCACAAACAGTTGTTATAGTTTCTCAGACTAACAAAAACCTGTTTAACCCCTAATGTAACTGAAGTATATTCATGAACTCAAGTGTGCTAAGGGTTGTTTGCATTGAAAACTAATAGAAAATAAAACTTTTGCACGTATTTGGTATTTAAGTTTTGCAGCAGAGCCATCTCATACACAAGAAAGTTAAATGATTGCAGAATTAACCTGCTCTGATGATGAAGGCAAGGGAGTGGGGACAGAGATTGAGGGTAAGAACTGCCAAAACCAGTGGGAGTGATGGGGAGTGAAGCTATGATACAGTAACACGTTTCTTAGTTTGTTCCGTTCTTCCTCCTCCCTATTGTTTCCTTGTGTTTTTCTAGCCCTCTTTCTTAGAGGACATAGTCAGGTCAAGGTTGTTTGTCAAAGTGGGGCAGTGGGGGGGTTGGTGGTTCCTGTCAAGCCCCGGGTTTTCCAACTCAAGCATTATATTTTCCTAATTGCTATGTGCTTTTTTTTTTTTTTTTTTTAAATAACCTGTCTCTCCTACCCTACTTTTCACAAGGCCTGGAATGACAGTAGGGGGTCTGAGGGTCTAATGTATCTTAGTCCGTACCCTTTGCCGCAAAGCTCAAGGGGTTCAGAATTAGCAATACAGTTGGCCATCAGTTTCCGAGGGTTCTGCATCCATGGATTCTGCATCCATGGATTCAACCAACTGTGGATTGAAAATATTTGGAAAAAAATTTAGAAAAGTTCCAAAAGCAAAACTTGACTTTGCCGCGCGCGCCTAGCACTACGCTGAATCCACGCGAATGAAGTGATGTGTAGGCATACCCTGCTGTCGCCTCCTGCCATTTCACAAATCCTCAGTCTCTCTCCCGTACTCATAGTTTGAGCATTGTTTGCCTGGCATCTTGTTCATTCGCTACTTCTGTTGTGTGCACCCTTTGTTTCTATGAAAAAATGGCTCCTAAAAAGCAATTAAGTGGTCAAAGCAATCCCTCAAGGCTAACAGGGAGTGTAAAGTGCTCTCTCGACAAGAAAATAAAAATCTTAGATTTTTTGAAAAGTGGCATGTTGTTTGCTAAACTGGACCGAAGTGGTCCACAGAAAGGATTCCAGCATTTGCACAATAAAGCAGAAAGAAGCTGAAATTCATGGAAGTGTTAGTGCTGCCCCTACAATGGCAAAAAATGGTCTCTCGGGTTGGTGATAAAGTGCTTCCAAACATTGAGCGTTAAATGTAAGCATTAGCAACTATTTACATAGCATTTACATTGTATTAGGTATTATAGGTAATCTAGAGATGATTTAAAAGTGTACTGGAGGGGGAGGATGTTTGTAAGTTACATGCAAATACTACACCATTTTTTATAAGGGACTTGAGCATCCGAGGATTTTGTTATCTTGTGGGCGGGGCGGTCCTGGAACCCATTCTTCAGGAATACTGAGGGAGGACTGTACTTACAGCAGATGTTTCTGCCCTAAGCTAGCTTGCTTTTTTGTAGCTTTTTCCTTTTCTGGAGTGTTCTGCCTTCCTACCCCTCCTCATGATGGCATTCGAGAGGACTATACTTCCAGACATTTTCTTTCAGGGAGAAGCGAACAGCTAAATCGTTTATGTAGGCAGAGTTGATTTTAGGGAATTCTGTTATTTTGAAGTGGTAGGTGTTTTTTTTCTTCTTCACATCACATCATTCACCAATTCAAACAACAATTCAGAATCAGATCTCAATAGTTGAGTACTGAAATTCTGCTTTGGGTTTAGTCATTTAAAACAAATTTCTTTGAAAGGGAAAGCTTGTCAGCGGGTAAATATGATTTACCAGATTGACTTTGCCATTCAGTTTCCTTTATTTTGCTTCCTTCACGTTACCTGATAAGAAAACTTTGAAGGTTATTTCAACAGTGCCCTCAGTGAGGGCCTTATGATGATGACAATTTTGTGTTTGCTCATTTACCTGACTCTGGGCCACATTTGTGATCTCCATTAACGAAAAGAGTCATAGCACTATTACTTCTGGTCCAAGTGCCTTGAAAAAAGTAGGGTAGGAGAGGGGGAGGTTAAAAAAAAAGCTGATAGTAAGTAGGAAAAAATAATGCTTGAATTGGAAAAATTGAGGCTTGACAGTTTAATGCATGCAGTGTTCAAATTAGAGTCACGGAAGACTTAGGTTGGTTTGTCTCTAGTCTAGGTTCAATAGAAAATAAATTACATTGACACAGTCAGTTTCCTAAGAATTCACACTTTCCTAGGAGTGTCTTTAGGGATTTTATGACAGAGTTGGGTTTGTCTAGAATTGTGGGAAAATAAAAACAAATACAAAGAAATTTTAATAAGCCAAAAAACGTTAATAAATTTTTAAAAACATTTGTAATGCCAATATGAAATATGTAATGTTTAAAACACTTTCTTTGGTTTTGGAGACAGGATTTTTCTGATGCGAATGAGGCTCTCTCTTAGCACTTCCATCAGTTCCGCTTGTTTTGTACACTAACCATGTTAATCATTACAACCCCCACCACCACAAAAAAAAATGCCACTTAGCAAATTGAAACAATTTGTAATGATATTGGTAGATCCTATGATTAAATTATGAGATGAAGCAGGTTAATGTTAACTATCAGATGTGTTATTCTCATCACCTTTCAGGAGTGCATCAGTACCTTGACATTAAACGATTGTGAAAAGTGTGTGGGAGGACAGTGTCTTACTTTGTACACGCTATTGGCAAGATATGAAATGTACTATTGTATAAATCAGTTACTCAGTTATGTGATTTTAGATCCTCATTTTCTATCACCATTAACTAGAAAACCCCCAAGACTACTGTGTGCCTTTTCTACCACCCACAGTTTTCCAATCTAGATATAGAAGTTGGAGGTGCAGAAGAGCTGTGGGTTGCAGGTGGGAGAACCCTGTTCCACGAAGAAGGATAAGTAACAGAGGCAGGAGGAATTTGGGGACTTATTGAGACAAGTTGGGAATGAGATCAGCCTTTGGAGAAATATCCAGGCTAGAAACATGGATTTGGGAGTAATCAGAGCAAAAATTCCAGTAGCCTAATAGGAGTGGAGGAGTCCCTGGGTGGTGCAAACGGTTAAGCACTCTGCTACTAACTGAAAGGTTGGTGGTTGAGTCCACCCGGAAGTGCCTCAGAAGAAAGGCATGGCATGACGATCTGCTTCTGAAAGAGCACCTTTGCCGTCCAGTCAATTCCAACTAATAGTGAGCTTGTATGACAGAGTAGAACTGCCCATAGGATTTCCAAGGCAGTAATCTTTACAGAGGAGCTCTGGTGGCACAGTGGTTAAGAGCTCAGGCTGCTAACCAAAAGGTTGGCAGTTCGAATCCACCAGACACTCCTTGGAAACCCTATGGACAATGGGTGGGTTGGCTGATAAGCTTTACAAAAGCCAACTGCCACATCTTTCTCCCACAGAGCGGCTGGTGAGTTTGAACAATGGACCTTTCAGTTCACCGAGCACTTAACCACTGTGCCACCAGGGCTCCTTCCGAAAGAGCACAGCCATTGAACACCCTATGGAGCACAGTTCTACTCTGAAACACATGGGGTCGCCATGAGTTGGAACCGACTCGACAGCAACTGGTTTGATTCGGGTTTTTGAAATAGGAATGGAACCACAGGTTACAAGGGCTGAGAAGATACTTTTCAATAAATTTAGCGAGGAAAAGAAGGAGAAGGGTTATGGTGATAATTTGAGAGGGAAGTGAAGGTTTCTTCGTTTGCTTTTTGCTTTGTTTAGTTTTTCCTTTCCAAGAGTAGAGATTTTAGCACCTTAAAAGCAGCCCACAGGAAAGGGAGAAGTTGAAAATACGGGAGAGAGTGGGATGACAGGAGATGGAGAGGATGAGCTTAGAACTCCACATGTGAGGATTAATCTTTGAAATGAGATGGATTTTTTTCTTCCAAGACAATAGAGGGAGTAGGAAGGATGGGGAATGATCCCCAGACAATTGAGGTAGATGAGAGGAGAGAAAAAAAAAAAAAAAAAAACATAAAACCAAACCCATTGCCGTGGAGTCGATTCTGACTCATAGAGAGGAGAGTAGGGAACTTAAATGACTAGAGTAGGTGGTTGTATCATCTGCTCTAAGTTACTGGAGCCTGGTGGCCCATTGGACTCCAGAGGAGTAGCAGAGGTCTGGGTCGCTGTTTCGGGGATTCTTCAGGGAGTCAGTGATAATTAGCAGTGGTGATTGGGAGACTGTCCCCTGAGTATGAATGCATAGCATGGATTTGGAATGACTTTCATCAGCTTGACAGTATGACTTTATGCAACAGTGCTCAGTGGCTGAATTAGGGATTCTCATCCTGAAAGGTGACGGTTAGGTCCATCTGAGAGAGGAGGGGGCTGCAGAGGAATATACACATGGAATATATGCTTTTCTTAATTTTGACATTTAAATGGCTATTTACCAAAATACTGTGGAAAGTCCTTAGTCTGTACATTCTTGCTGAAAAGCCTTGTGGATAAATGTTCTTGACTTTTTTTTTAATTAAAATTTGAACAGTAAGTCTAGTTATTGAGTTAAACATCATTTTATTGGAATTATTTCTCAGCATTTTTCTTTTAAGTTTTTGGAGAAAGTCTCTTGAGAGTAATTTTATGGTTATAGCTAAGGTGGCTGTTAGGTGGCTTTCTCTTTTTTTTTTTTTTTAATAAACGTTTGTGTTTATTGGCACATTGTAACAGAGGACATAGCATAGAGCACCAGTATACAGTTTGCTGAATTTTCACAGATTGCCACACAAGGGTTCTAGAACCAGCCCAAGAGACCAAATTTACCAGCCCCACACCCCAGAGGCTGCCTTGGGCCCCTCAGTTACTATTCCCACCTTAGGGTGAGGCCAACCTGTAGCCTGACTTCTAATACCAGGGATTCATTTTGCTTAGTTTTGAAATTTATGTCAATGGAATCATTCAGTGTCTGCTTTCTTTCACTTAATACTACATTTCAGCACCTTTAAGTTTAAAAAACTTTAAACAACCCATTTAAATGATTTTTAAAATTAAGATAAGATGGAAGGATTAAAATGGAAAATTGTTCTGTCTCCCACTCCTTTCTCCAGTGTTAACAGTTTCTTGAGTGTCTTTGGAGAGAAATTTTAGGTGTAAACAAACCTTTACATATAGAAGAAAACTCATCAGGGGACTTGCTTTCTCAACATTTCCTAAGTTGGCTTACTTTCTCTCCATTCCTGTTACAATTGTTCAGTCCACTTTTTGAAAAGTACAGGGCTGTTACTTTGTAGAGTGTCCTTCAATTTGCCTTTGTCTTATGTTTCTTTATGGTTAGCGTCAGCATGTGTACTTTTGGCAGTGATATCACAGAGTTGTTATTGTGTCCTCCTTAATGTATCCTATGAGGAGGTACCGCATATCTGTTTGTGCCATTGCTGGTTAAGCAGATTTTGGTCTTCCAAGTTTCTCAATGGCAATTTTCCTTTTGTAATTAATAAGTACTCTGTGATGGGGATTTTTTTGAGACAATATCTTGTTCCTCATCGAACGCTCACTTAAAAGGTTTTAACACTCATTGATGATTTTTGCATGAATTGATGGTGATGATGATTTAAAACTGGTATGTATTATTTTTTTTTTCCACTTTCTTCCAGTTCTGCTGAACTCTAGAGCCAGGTGGGGTCAGGAGGGCTGTGGAGTGCCTCTTGCACATGCCTCGGCCACCTTAAGTTCTGTTACCATTTTCAGAAGGCTCAGTTTGCAGTCCCAGGGGAAGAAGACATTCCCAGGAAGAGTGAGAGACAGATTTGGGGCCCAGAGTGATGATATCATGTACACTGGATTTGTTTCTATGCTACCCATTCTGGATCCAGAGAAATACAGTTGCTAGTGTGGGTAATGTCATCTTGTGTAGGTTCTACACATTGAACTCTTTCGTCTTAGCTGTCTTGTTCCTGGTTTTGTCTTTGTTCTAGGGTCTCATCAGGTTCTTTTTTCATTTGAGCAAGTAATGTAGATCTTCAATTTCGAACCCAAATTTGGACCCTTGACTCTGGAATCCCAATTTCTTTAGCAAGTTGTTTTCTGGAATCAATCCCAGAGTAAGCATTGTTCTCAAATGCCTTCATGAGGGTGTGTAATTGAGAGTAGTTACAGTAGGTATGACAGTGCCTGGCTTGACTCCTTTCTTCAGGGTCATCTTGCCCAAGGTCTTCGCTTGATTCTAAGGCCTCCTCAGGTTTTGGCCTTTTCTGGAACGGGTGTCTGGCTCTTCGATTCTGAAACCAAATCTGGATTCTAGACTCTTCGATGTTGATTTCTAAAGCAAGTTTTTGTCTGGTAGCAAAATTTGGGTAGGGTTTGTGGTTGAATTTATTGATGAGAATTTTCAATTGCTCCCCTGTGAATTCCGTGCAATTGCGCCTGTGACTTCATTGCTACAATCTCGTTTTTGCCATTGCCATTGCCTGAGCTGAGGGAAACAGTGGGAGGAGTAGTTTGGGATATATGGAGTCTGAGATGGTGTTTAGAGAGTGCCCTTGTTGGGAGAGAATCCTGGTTTCCAAGGTCTGGTAGGTGGCTTTCTCTCAATGGAAGTAAGGGCTTTGTAAATTTCAGTAGTTCAGTGCACAGTGACGATGGACATTCATTACAAGTTTGAGACTGACGATAGTAAAAAAGAATCATACTTAAATTTTTACTTTAAAAACTCACTATAGAAAATTGTGGGCATATAAAGACCTATAAAGGCATAGATAACCACTCATGATCCCTTTGACCAAAGATAACAACTGTTAATATTTTGATGTTGCTCTAAAATGTTCTATGTCCTTATATAATTTTTTAAAATTAGGATCATCATATATATACACAATTTGTGACCAGTTTATTTGCAGTTATATTGTGTTATCCTTAGTCTGAAAATATGGTTTTTAATGATTATAAAATACAGACTTACTCAGATGTGTCATTTAATTATTCCCCATGTTTTGGGGAGCATTTATTTCCCCTTTTTGGCTATTTTATTTATTTTTTAATTTTTTTATTGTACTTTAGATGAAAGTTTACAGAACAAATAGTTTCTCATTAAACAGTACACATATTGTTTTATGACAATGGTAAGCAACCCCACGACATGTCAACACTGTCCCTTCTCAACCTTGGGTTCCCTATC
>NW_004444157.1:1082118-1134188 GCF_000243295.1 Trichechus manatus latirostris
AATTCCTTGTCATGTAGTTCTAGTGCCTTTTCTTCTACTGGAAGGTCATCTGGTGTTTTATTTCGGACACCTACTGGAACTATCCTGTCCTGTTTTTGTAAATATTTTGATATTGTTTGCTGTCTTCTGGGCTTTTGGTAGTTATTATCCTCGTTTATTGATTGTAGATTTGTTTGTTTTGTCCTGCTTTTTTGCTTTATTTAGTTATGTCTGAGCAGGCAGGCTGTGTGTTCTTTGTTGTTTGCTTGTCTTTGGGCATGATACTTTTCACTTCCTTCTCCAATTGGCAGAGTCAATTGCTCAGATATGGTACAGCAGGGCAGGTCTAGCTGAAGAGGTGTTGCTGGGTTGGTTTTTTTTTTGTGGCACGTACTAGGGCTAACAGGGCTTGTTGGTAATTAGTGCAGGACAGGTTCTGGTAGGCCATGCCTGTGCTGCTTGGAGGTGTGATGTTCAGCGCACATTGTAGATAGGCAGGATGGAGGGGGGAGATTGTGATGTGTGGAGCTAAGATGGGTATGGGAGAGAAGAGAGAGGAACAGAGCCAAGAACATACCAACAAACAAAATAGAGTGGTAGGGGAGCTTGCCGTTGGAGTGGGAAGATGAGAGACTGAGAAATGGAGAAAAATAAAAAGGAGAAGAAGAAAAGAAAAATGAATAAATAAAAATTAGAAAAAAGAAAAGCAAAGTCCCCGGGGATCCCACCAGTGCAGCTGCGAGGTCTGCCAGGTATTTGAGAGAAAAGAGAGGCAGGTGGTGAGAGGTATGGTAGAAATCTAAAGAAGTGGAAAAAAGCAACACCAGCAGCCAACAAATGGCACTCAGGGAGCCAGCCAGCCAGTGTGGGTGGGTGGAATCCAAGCATCATTGGGGTGAAGCTGGTGCTTCTCAGCTAAGAGACTGTGGCCACAGGAAGCAGAGGAGGCTGAGTGGGGGTGAAGAAGGGTGGGAGGTGGGAAAGTGTATATTGCTGTTTATCGGTTGTTCTGTCTCCTGGAAGCTCCGTGAAGCTGCTTTCCTGTACTCCCTGTTCACCGATCTCCGATCGGAGTCCAATATAGTGGATCTGTGTTGCGTTAGCTGATAGGGGACCTCTGCATGTGTCTCTCCTCATTCTCTTTTCTCTGTCAGTTTCTTACTCCATTTGGTGCTTGGCTAAGTTCTTTATCTCTTTGTTTGATGCTTAGGGTTTCAGGATCGACGTTTTCTCTGTTTGGCTTAGTTTTTCGGATCTTTGCTGTGGAGGGATGGCATAGTGGTTCTGTCTGTAGCGCCATGTTGCCCAGAAGCCCCTTTTTGGCTATTTTAAATAATTTTGTGGTGGACATGTTTGTACACACACATCTTTTTTCTATATTTCTGTTGGGGAAAGGGATAGGTTCCTAGAAGAGGAATTACTATGTCCAAAAGAATGAACCTTTTTAAAGCTCTTGATATAGATACACTGCCAAATTGTTTTCCAGAAAGATTATGCTAATTTATACTCCCACCAGCCATGACTTAAGGTAATTCCTACTTTGTGTTTATCTACATTGCCTTCAAAAAGTAATAAAAATAATCTTTGTAAACCCTAGGTACAGAATTAAGAAATATTTTAATAGTAAAAAATACTGTGTTTTTGTTGTTTGAGGTGATTTGTTTCATCGTGAGCACAATTTCTTTTCCACTGTTAATTTAAAAAACGAAAGATACAAAACAACAAAACCACTACCACCAACAAGAACAAAAACAAAACAAAACAAAACAAAGGCTTCTGAGAATATCCAGAATCCTGGTATGTAGTTGTGAGTCTGGAAAGCTGAGGAATGTACTGATTTTACCCAAAGGTCAGAGCACAAACCAAGGAACTTGGAGGGTGTCTTAGTCATCTAGTGCTGCTATAACAGAAATACCACACGTGGATGGCTTTAACAAAGAGAAGTTTATTTCCTCACAGTCAAAGTAGGCTAACAGTCCAAATTCAGGGTGTCAGCTCCAGGGGAAGGCTTTCTCTCTGTCGGCCTTCTCATCAGTGCTCCCCTGGACTAGGAGCTTCTCGGCGCAGGGACCTCTGTCCAAAGGACACGCTCTGCTCCTGGCACTGCTTTCTTGATGGTATGAGATCCCCCTGTCTCACTGCTCACTTCTGTCTTTTATATCTCAAGAGATTGCCTCAGGACACAATCCAGTCTTGTACATCAGGCCCTGCATTACTAACACGACTGCCACCCATCCTCCCTCATGAACATCACAGAGGCAGGTTTACAACATACAGGAAAATCACACAGTACCAGGAATTATGGCCTAGCCAAATGGATACACAATTTTTGGGGGGACGTAATTCAAACCATGACAGAGGGAAACAATTTTTTACAGAAATTTTACAAGCTGAAAAGAAATTCCCACTGAAAACAATTATCTAACAGTTTTTCCTAGCAACTAACACAGTACCTGTCACGTAGAAGATACTGACTAAAATGTTTGTTGAATGGATGAATGAATAAAGGTAAAAAAGGTACATGCAGTTTGAATACAAAAGAGAAAAATAGTTTGTTCAGGACACAATGGAGATGCGGTTTACTGTCTCCGGGACAGAACATGTGATTGCCATTCACAGCTTTTATATTGCCGTATTGCAAGACCTGGGCAATTTGGTTAATTTGTACTAGGTTTGTTGGTTTTTTAAAAATGAAGTTGCTGCCTACCCAGTAAGCATGTGATGAAACTAAATAATCTTACTAGATATTTTAGGATCCTTGGATAAAAAGGTTATTTCTTGCCTATTTATAAAATTTCCATTGATACCTGCTTTTATGTTTACTGAAGTATAATAGATTTGCGTGTGTGTGTGTATGTGTGTGTGTGTGTGTGTGTGTGTGTGTGTGTGTTTCAAGGCTTTTCCTTTCCAAAGGAAAGGTAGCTCAAAGGAAAAGGTGCCATAAAATTTTTCAGGCTGCCCAAATTTTGTAAATCAAGAACCTGAATTAAGACTAATCATACAAAATAAGGTGAGGAAGTTAAAAAATGAGGTACATACATCAAGAAAAACTGGATTTAAGGAAGGATGAGAAACAATTGAATAATAGGTAAATAACAAGCTTTTCTTCAGGAAGTCATTATTTCAGTAGCTTATTAGTATCGGAAATACTGAATCATTATCTTAAGGATCAATTCCGTATGCTGCTGCCAAAGCAGTGATAATTATCTAGTTAATAGTGTAAAACTAGTGGAAATTTACAAAGGAAAATATTAATAGATTTCAAGACCAAAAAAAAAAAAACTTTCAACAAATACTGTAAAGGGTTATTACTCTTAATGCGTATAGAACTCTCATAAAAATCAGTAAGGAAAACATTAACACACACAAAAACCCTATTGCAAAATGACTAATAAATATTTTTAATATAATTTTATTTATTTCATTTTTGAGAATATACACAGCAAAACATACACCAATTTAACAGTTTCTACATGTACTATTTATGGCTAATTAATAATTTTGATCTTACTTTTTTAAAAATAAACATTGATATAAAAATGTTTTTAAAAAAAATCCCCTTGCTGTTAAGGGTGTGGTGCAGTGAGCACTTTTAAATTCTGCTCTAGGGAGTGTAAATTGGTTTTGGTTTGCAGCCTTTCAAAAAGGTATTTGACTAGATTTGCAATGATTAAGTCATTGGTCTTGCAAAATTCTATTGTGCTGGTGTGGTTTCTATCACTAAGGCCGTATTTTCCAACTGCCTATTCTTCTTTGTTTCCAACTTTCCACATTCCAATCACCAGTAATTATCAATGCCTCTTGATTGCATGTTTGATCAATTTCAGACTGCGAAAGTAGGTAAAAATCTTCAATGTCTTCATCTTTGGCCTTAGTGGTTGGTGTGTAAATTTGAATAATGGTTGTATTAACTGGTCTTCCTTGTAGGCGTGTGGATATTATCCTATCACTGACAGCGTTGTACTTCAGGATAGATCTTGAAATGTTCTTTTTGACAGTGAATGCGACACTATCAGGAGGGACCCGTCCCTGGAGAAGGACATCATGCTTGGTAGAGGGTCAGCGAAAAAGAGGAAGACCCTCGACAAGATGGATTGACACAGTGGCTGCAACAAGGGGCTCAACCATAGCAACGATTGTGAGGATGGTGCAGGACCGGGCAATGTTTCGTTCTATTGTACCTAGGGTTTCTGAGTCGGAACCGACTCAATGGCACCTGACAACATTTGACTAGATGTGCCAAGAACCTTGAAAGTGTTAATAGTCTTTAACCCAGTACTTTCCTTTCAAGCAATCTATCCTGAGAGAATATGTATTTGGACAAATAATAATAAACAAGAAGGCTCATCTCAATATTATTTGTCATAGTGAACAAAACATTAGAAATGACCTAAATATTTTTGCAGGAATAAGGTTAACTAAATTATGATACATTCAATAAATGGAGTAATAAATATATAGTCATTCAAATATTTCAAGTAATATACTTGGGGAAATGTTCAGTCTATAATGTTAAGTGAAAACAAAAGCAGAATACTAAAATATGTATGTATGCAGAATGATTCCTAATTTTGTATATAAATATATATGCATGTAGGAAAAAAGTACGAAAATACTAAGGATTATTGCTGGGTAATGAAATTATTGATCATTTTAATTTCCTTCACTCTTATTCTAAAATCTTTTCAATGAGTCTGTATAACTAATACGTAAAAGTTATTTAAATACAAGAGACACTTTTTAAACTTCTACCTGTGTACTTTGTTGGTGCTTTTCTCTACCTGGGAATGGCCTCCCTCTTTTAATTTAATAATAGATCGTATATTGAGCACTTTTATGTGTTACACTGTGCTAAGTGCTCTACATACATTCTCATGTAGTCCTCACAATAACCCAATTTTAAAGATGAGGACCCAGGCTTAGAGAGGTTGTGACTTGCTGAAGATCAAACAGGGAGTGACAGCAGGAATTTGAACTCAGTCTGACTCCAGAGCTTACTCATAACGTTTTTTTTTTTTTCCTAATGGATGAAGGTTTTACTTTATTCCTTGTTTAGATATATTTTTCTTTATTTGAATTTTTTCATAAAAAATTTCAGGTAGATACAAGAGTAGAGAGAGTAGCATAGTGAACCCTATGCACCCATCACACAGCTTTAACAATTATTCACATATGGCAACGTGCTTCATCTCCTACCCATTCCCTGACCACCTTCCTTATTATTTTGAGGCAAATCCCAGATGTATTTCATTCATAAATATTTTATTATATGTCCTAAAAAGACAGACGCTTTGAAAATAATCACAATATCACTGTCATACCTAAAAATATAGCCATATTTCACATTAATACCTTAGAATTGTATAGTTCCTGTTGTGATTTCTTTTGTGTTGTGTTTTTGAAGGTGGAACTTGACTTCTTGTGGAACAAGTGTTGCCAGCTCAGAATGCAGTGAGGAGCTGTTTTCATCAGTTTCTGTTGGAGATCAAGATGATTGCTATTCCCTGTTAGATGATCAAGACTTCACTTCTTTTGATTTATTCCCCGAGGGGAGTGTCTGCAGTGATGTCTCCTCTTCTATTAGCACTTACTGGGACTGGTCAGATAGTGAGTTTGAATGGCAGGTAGATATTTTTTTCTTTTATTAGCATCATTGATTCATAAATAGAAGTATGCATTTGTGTTTTGATGTTTTCACCTCTATTTCAAAGTAGATTTCTCCAGTGTTTATTGAATCCTGGTGATTTTCTGCCAGCACATTTGAAGGTTAAGAATTAGATGGAATATGTATCCTTTATGTTTGTTAATGTACCTTTTAGGCCTCTGATGCTACAGATGTCCTTTTGTAGATTTTCATGTAATTTAATACTTGTATAATGTATAATGTATAATATTATTATATATCATCAGTGCCTTTCTATGCATGAATCCAAGCAGATGTACTCTTTCTACATTATAATAAATAGCCTTTGTGTCCTTCTAGGCACAATATCCTCGTATCAGGGTCATGTCATATATCTAAGATGAGAAACCATTATTACCATAAGTACATAATTTTTTATTCTGTTATCAGAAATGCAGTATAATTTTTCATTGTTTATTCTCCTTGTATGGAGAGGTGTTTTTTGTTAGTGTTTTTCCTTCTTGTGGTACATACATATAACCATGTGAAATGGCTTTATGGTAAATCATTTGAAAATGTTGCTTTGTAATGACTGTAATCTTTCAGAAAATGTAGATTGTGTTATTGTGACATGCATTTTCTGATTGTAAAAGACAATAGCATTTTAAAGAAGCTTTTCTAGCATACAGCGTTTTTTTCCTACAGACACATGACGTCTACTATGTTCGAAAGCCATCTAAATAGTCCAAGTTGTATTCCACAAGAGGAATCAAATTTTATTTCACACATCTTTTTATTATAAAAATCAAAGAACACAGAATGGCCTAAAATTAAAAATAAAATCTTCCAGTTCCACTTTGCTGGAGTTACCACTTTTAAGAGCTTATGCAGATATAAGTATGTTTACATATCGTTAAAAACGCACACATACAAATGGGATTGTACTTCAGCCTGTTCAGCTAGGCGTCCAACTTCATTCTTTGCCTGTGGCTATCCAGTTGCCCCAGCACCATTTGTTGAAGAAATTCTTTCCCCATTGAATGGTCTTAGTACCCTTGTCAAAAATCAGATGAACACAGATGTATGGGTTTATTTCTGGACTTTCAATTCTATTCCATTAGTCTGTATTTCTATCCTATGTCAGTACCACATGTTTTGATTAGTGTAGCTTTGTAGTAAGTTTTGAAATTGGGAATTGTGAGTCCTTCCACTTTGTTCTTTATCAAGATTGATTTGGCTATTCAGAATGTCCTGCAATTCCATATGAATTTTAGGATTAGCTTGTCTGTTTCTGCAAATTAGGTATTTAGAATTTGGATAGGGATTGTGTTGAATCTTTATATCACTTTGGGTGGTATTGTCATCTTAACAATATTAAGTTTTCCAATTCATGAACACAGGATGTCTTTCCATGTATTTGGATCTTCTTTATTTTCTTTTTACAACTACAATGTTTTGTAGTTTTCTGTGTACAAGTCTTTCACCTCCCTGGTTAAATTTATTGCTTGGTATTTTATTCTTTTAGATGCTAATGTAAATGGAATTTTTTTTTAAATTTCCTTTTCAGATTGTTCGTTGCTGGTGTGCAGAAACAACTGATTCTTTTGTGTTGATGTTGTACCCTGCAGCTTTGCTGAATTCATTTATTAGCTCCAGTAGCTTCCTTGTAGATTCTGTGAGATTTTCTATATATAGGATCATGTCGTCTATGAATAGAGATAGTTTTATCTCTTCCTTTCTGATTTGGATGCCTTTTATTTATTTTTTTCTTGGCCTGATTGCTCTGGCTAAAACTAGCAGTGGTGAGAGCAGGCATCCTTGTCTTGTTCCTGATCTTAGTGTGAAAGCTTTCAGTCTTACACCATTGAGTGTGATGATAGCTGTGGGGTTTGTAACAAGTTTTTCTTATTTAACATATAAACTTTTTTGTGATCTTCATAATACATTTTTTAATGGCTGCATAATATTCCTGCTACTAGATGTACCAGAACTTGTGAAACCATTCCCCTATTTACATCTGTTTCAGTTTTTTTCTATTATATATAATACAGCAGTGAGGATCTTTGTGTGTGTACCTTTTTATTCTTCAGTGTTTTTTTTTTTTTTTTAAAGATCACTTTATATTTAAAATCAGACTACAAGGATTCTTAATAAAGCATAATAATCACATGGAGTCCTGGTAATTCTGAAAATATTTTTGTGCATATTTCATGTGATGTGTCTGGAGCTCTTACCATCTGTAATGTTGCAAAATGCAAGCGTTTGCTGTTTTTAATTGCTCTCTTTTTCACCCATTTCATGAGTAGAGTGGAAAACTACCTCCAGCCACTTACTGTTAATGTACATGAGTGACTACAACATCAGAACAAAAATCAAGCCTGCCTTAGTAATGTGTTTTCCCTCTTCTGAAATTGGAGTGTGGGTACTCTGTTACCATGGATATTTGCTATTTAAATATACTGAAAGGTTTAAAATGCTCTCTCTTGTCTTTGAGGGACCTCATAATGATGAGCAGTAAATTATCCAAGAGGATAATTACTAATTATATGTTAGAATTAATATAGACTAAAAATTGTTTACTATAGTTTGAAGATTCTTATTACCTCTGTTGTGATAAAAACTGCATCTGTTTAAATCTTTTTTAAAAAACTGATGTTTCAGTTACTACAAAAGTAAATACAAATGATTCATAGATTCTCTGGGAAGAGAAATGTTAACTACTTATAAGGCTGGATTTTAACTTTAGAATGAAGTAGCATCTTAGTTTTGCTGATAGTGTTCTGTGCCTGTAGTCCTTTTATTGTTAAGATATATTTGACTACTCTTAGAGCTTAAGAAATTATTTCTTTTGTTGAGCAAGAGAGCATAGAAAATTTAAAGAGTGAGTAATTCAGCTGTCGCACTTGAAACCTAGAGGTATAATCTGAAATTACACATCAGCTGTTATAGAAATGAGCTAACTTGTAAAGTTCTGCTGCATCTTGCAAAAAATATGGCAGAGGTTTGATTTAATTCTCCCTACTTGTCACAATTACTGATTATAATATAAACATGCCAAATATTGTTGTCCTGAATAGTGTGGGATAGGAGTTATTAAGCATTTTTATTCTGAAATATATTATCAGCTGTAAAATGGATAATTGCTGGTCTGATAAATATACAAGAGCCAATATAATTAATTCTCCTATACATCTATTGCTCTAATTCCATATCTCCAGCTGACTACTTGACCTTTCCACTTGGATGACCTTATTGTTTAATGCAAACCTGTCATCTGCTGCTGAGTTGCTGGTCAGTAATACAATTTCCAATTACAGTGTTTCCACGGGAAAAACTAGGCTCTGCTTTATGACACATTTTATACAGTAGTGAAAATGATGATTGTCTGTTCAAAGGACACTTGTGCGTGCTTCTCCCATTATCACCACAAGCTCTCTGTATCCCAAACTTCATTCTTCTCTCATTCCAAACTACACGACAAGACTGCATGGCATAGTTGGGAGCACTGGACTTTTGTCCTACTCTGAATTCTGCCTGGACATCATTTTCCTTATTTGTAAAATAAGGGTGTTGGACAGGAAGATCTGTAATATTGCTTCAGTTCTCTTGCTGTGTGGGTGGGTTGTATGACTGAAATGTCACCAGTTTTCTTCTGATCTTGATGTGTCTGACTGTTACCCTTATCCATTCATTTATCAAGCAGCTTTGTAAATTTTCTTAGAAAAATTACACATCTACTCTTCTTTTTCTTTCCATTTTTGCTTATCTTAACCAGGTATTGTCCAGTAGATTCTGACTCATGGTGACCCCACATGTGTCAGAGTAGAACTGTGCTCCATAGGATTTTTAATGGCTGATTTTTTTGGAAGTAGATCGCCAGGCCTTTCTTCCAAGGTGCCTCTGAGTGGACTCTAAAACCTTCAACCTTTTGGTTAGTAGCCGAGCGCTTTAGCCATTTGCACCACTCAGAGACTCCTTTGTTTATCTTACTCCAGGCCTAGATCACAAGAACTTCCTGTCTAATTCCAATCTTTCCACACTCTTATTTTGCCCTTGTGCTGTTTTTTAACTAGTCTTCACGCATGACGAATTTCATCAAGTTACTACTTCTACTTAGAAAATGTTATCGGCCCACTTCTACATAACATATAATAGCTTCTGGTTCTTCTGTTGAGCTTTCAAGTCCCTGGCACAGATTTTCTGTTTTAATCATATTAGCCTCCTTAACCTTACCCCCTTTTTTTCCTTCGTTTGATTTTATTATTCTCCTTACCTAAATGTCTTTTTCCTTTTTCTCCTTTTGCCATTCTGAAAGACTGCTTTGTGAAACAACCCAGTCACCGCAGCAACATGTGGCATTGCTTAAGAATTTGTGCTTCCTCCTTTTTTAGGGTCAAAAAGCATGGCAAGAGATGGAAAAAGAAAAATACATCAGTATATTGAGTGTCACCTGCGTTCCAGGCATGTTATCTCATTTAAAGCTCTCTATAATCCTTTGAGATGATGGCATTAACCACATTTTACTGAAGACACTTATGTTCAAAGAAGTGAACTAACTGACACAAAATCACACAGCTACTGAGCTGGGGAGCTGGGACTGGAACTCTCTCTGGGCTCTTTTTACTTCTCTGTGAAAAAGTGGGCAAAGAACCGTTGCCCTTTTTACAACCCAGTTGCCACAAACAAACAGAATTAAAGGCACAAATTTAAGTGCTTAGTGTATATCTTGGAAACTGACAGATACTAAAGATTTAGATGAAAATTTTTCTTAAATTTTGAAAGTATAGGCATTTTGTGAGTTCCTTTAATTTATCAAAGGCGCTTGAAGTAGGGGAGACCTTTCATCTGTTAAGGGGTGTTTCATCTTGTTTTAGGGACTTCAGAGAAATCTTTAAGGCAGTGATGTTGTGGTTTGAAGGCTTTCAAAGAGAAAATAGCATAGTGTTTTCTTTTTTGCCATTAAAGCCTGAAAAAGAGATGGCTTTCACTGGTGCATTCAGCAAAAATCCTTTCATAGCACCAACTAGATAATGTTACGGATAAACACAAACCTGTTGCGGTCGAGTCAATTCAGACTTATAGTGACCCTATAGGACAAAAGTAGAACTCCCCCACAGGGTTTCCAAGACTGTAAATCTTTAAGGAAGCAGACTGCCACATCTTTTTCCTGTGGAGCAGCTAGTGGGTTTGAACTACTGACCTTTCAGTTAACGGCCAAGGTCTTTAACCACTTTGCCACCAGGGCTCCTATGTTAGGGATACAAAAAACCCAAAACAAAACCCATTGCCATTGAGTCAATTCCGACTCTTAGCGATCCTATAGGACAGAGTAGAACTGCCCCATAGGGTTTCCAAGGAGCAGCTGGTGGATTCAAACTGCTGACCTTTTGGTTAGCAGCTGAGCTCTTAACCACTGTGCCACCAGGGCTAAAGGGCGAACAATTCAAGCAGTGTTAGTTAATGGGATTTTAAAGAAAGTGATACAAATTGTTGGAAGTCTCTTACACACTTGGATTTATCAACGACTGTCAAAGTGAAAATGTGACTTTTAAGAGTAGTAGCTACTTATGGGAATGTAGAAATAATGCTTTCTTCCTAACAGTTTTACTCAGAATGTCATGGTTCACCTTGCATAGTGATCAGCCCCATTTTTGTGGCTTCACTCATCACTTGTATTCAGTTGACTCCCCAGTTTGCCTGCCTGCAGTCCCTTGTAGCTCTCTCAAACTTTAATCCTGTAGCTTCAACCTGTTGCTAGATATTTCCATTGAAGATCTGCTATCTCAAACCTAGCATTTGTTAGGTGCTATGTTGTATAATTGAATATTTGTGATACTGTATTGCCTTCCCAAGTAGAGTATAAAGTTCTGTCAGGGCCATGACTTATACACCTTTATATCCACTGTACCTATTTTAATGCCGTTCGTACAATAGGAATCCAAATACATGTGATTGCGGTAGTCTTCATGCCTAATGTAGCTCTTCTGTTTTGGTAACTTCAAAAGTCTAGTAATCATCCAGAGTTCAGATATAATTACAAACTTCGTAAAACCAAAAGACAACAACAACAAAAACGGCTGTTTTGTAGCTTGTAAAAATGAAACCAGTATCTTTGAAAATTGTTACATAGTCCTTGTAGAAGAAAATAATTCATGTTTTTGTTGAATGACTTACATACATTTGTTTCAAATTAAATCCATTCTAATTGATAGTATTTATTGGTTTTTAATAGGCAATATAAAATTTAGAACATGTTTTTGTTATTCATCTCACTTTAAACTGATTTGATTTTCTGTTAGGGTTTCTTGTATTTCTCCTTTGTCTACACTTTGTCTTTTATTTTTTTCTCACTTTTCATTTACAATGCTTTTGGTCTGTAAAGTGTTTTGCTTTATATTAACAGTATCTTTAAACTTTTTAAAAAAATAACACTATTGTGTTTTCAGTGAAGGTTTACACAGTAGGTTCTCATTCAACAATTTCTACACAGATTGTTCAGTGATATTGGTTACATTCTTCACAATATGTGAACATTCTCATTATTTCCATTCTGGTTGTTCCGTTTCCATTAATCTAGTTTCCCTGCCCCCTTACCTTCTCATCTTTGCTTTAGAGTAATTGTTGACCATTTGGTCTCATATCGATGATTTTTTAAAGGAGCACAGTACTCATGGGTGATATTCTTTATTTTGTGAGCCAGTCTGTTATTTAGCTAAAAGGTAGCTCTTTATTTTAATTGTCTTGAGCTTGTTGATACAGACTTGAGGACAAAGACCATGATTTAGTTAGCTTTGTATTGGCGGTACGGAGGCTAGTATCTAGTAATACGCCAGTTAGTGCAGTTCTGTCAGGTCTCCTGTGATATAGATCAGTGCTCCTAATTCACAAATTAAAAACCTTGATGATTGACTCTTAAGTTAGCATATTAACAAGTCTTGATTATGATTTTGTGCTTTTGGAAAATATATTTAATTGAATGAGTGAATGTATACAAAGAGTATGTTGACGTTGCTGCTTTGTCTAAAATAGGCATGATAAGAATTAATGTCCTCTTAGTAGTCTATATTCGCCATTAGTCTGATGTTAAAGTAACTTTTAATCAATGTGAAATATGCTGTGGTATTTAAAATGTAAAAAAAAATTGCTTTCCCTAACCATCCCCGCCTCTTTATTTTTACAAAGTTACCAGGCAGTGACATTGCCAGTGGGAGTGATGTGCTTTCTGATGTCATACCCAGTATTCCAAGTTCACCTTGCCTGCTTCCAAAAAAGAAAAACAAACACCGGAATTTAGATGAACTTCCTTGGAGTGCAATGACAAATGATGAGCAGGTAGGGATCTCATCATTCTTAATTAAAAGCATATGTGTGGAGAATAGGTGACGCACACTTTATTGCCCATTTAAAGCTGCTGGGTAAATGTGAATTGCTTAGTAAATCTGAATCTGAACTTTAACTAAATGTTTTGCAGGGAACAAATACAATATTAAGTGCTTCTCATATGTAAACACATTATAAATGACATACTAAAGGATCAGAAGTTTTAGCATTGATTTTGTTTTCTGTAATTTTTCGTCACATAGGTGGAATATATTGAGTATCTGAGTCGTAAAGTCAGTACTGAGATGGGTCTTCGGGAGCAACTTGATATTATTAAAATCATTGATCCTTCTGCTCAAATCTCCCCTACAGACAGTGAGTTTATTATTGAACTTAACTGTCTCACAGATGAAAAACTGAAGCAGGTATGTAAAGAAAAACAACAGCAGATTGTACAGCTATTGAAAATACTACTCTAAAACGTAGAATTGAATAATAATATGTAAATACATAGGTAATTAAGATCAAATTCACCACTGTGAAATGTATTGTTAGAAAAAAAAATGATGGCACTATTATAGAACACATTGTGGTTTTAAAAAGTTCTGTGTACATCACACCTGGCAGGACTTGTCAGGGGCCAGTGTGGATCTAGAACCTGCTCTTCAATTGTGTAATCTTTGAAACTTTAATTTCATCACTCAGGGGGTGGTCAGGCTACGGTATTGATTTATTCTAACTCAACTTAAAAGAGACTGTTTGACAGAGTCAAAATACTGATTAATGAGAGCTATACTTTGGTTTAGCTAAACTAACATCTGAGCAGAGGGACTTTTGAATAGTCTTAAGGAATATTGAGTTTGGATAGAGTAAAACTGAATGAATTTTCCCTGTGCCATGTAAATATGCATTTCTGGTATCTTCTAAATATAAACTTTCCTGCTTTCTTTTCCTCTGGTAGGTGATTGGATAAATATTTATGTTCTTATGTTCTACTTTCGTGGTTTGTTTTGTTAGTTTTTGCGTTTATCATTATGCAGGGAAAATTTCTATCATTTCAGCATTTCCTCCCAACAGACATACTATAATTTTCTGCATTCCAGGCGATTTTCCAGTAGACTGATAAATTGATGCCTTGGAGTTGAAGACAGGTGCCCTTGGCCCCTAGCTAGGATTTAGGAAACACTCTTGTCTTAGATATAATCAGCAACTTGGTCAAATCATCTTAAGTGGAGACTTTAAAAAATGGCTAATCTCATTCATTTTATTTTATTGTTAGCTTCTATTTCAGAGTGTTATTTTCTTAGAACCCTAAATTCTGGAGGCCAGTAACCTTCATTTACATATTTTATATGCTTTAAAAATCTAGTTCTGTATCAGATTTTCTAGAATTTTAAACATTGCCAATTTTTCTGGCACTCGTTTCTACATTTAGAGATTTCTTTTGCCCTTATATTCTGCCTATATACATCTATAGCGCTTTTTAAAAATATAATTTATTTTCCTGATTTTGAGAATATACACAGCAGAACTTACACCAATTCAACAATTTCTACATGTGCAATTCAGTGGCATTGATTACATTCTTTGAGTTGTATAACCATTCTTCCCCTCGTTTTCCATGTTGTTTCTCCCCATTAATGTACACTCGGTGCCCCCTAAGTTTCCTTTCTAACCTTTCGAGTTGCTGTTGTGAGTTTGATCCCATACAGATAGATCTTGAAAGAGCAGACATTCTTTACTAGTCAAGGCAGACATTCTTTACTAGTTAAGCTAAACTGTTGATTTGTTTTAAGAAGACTTCAGGGGGCACTTTCAGTTTAACGTTTAAAGATTATCTCAGGGCAATAGTTTCAGGGGTTCGTCCAAGCCTCTATGGCTTCAGAAAGTCTGGATTCCATGAGAATTTGAAATTCTGTCTGCATTTTCCCCCTTTTGATCAGGATTCTTCTTCTGCAGTGACTTTGACAATTCTTAAAATTCAGTGCAATATTTTTTTCTCTAGCACTTTGAGGGTAGACCATCAAGGTTCAATGCTGACCACTTTTTGTCTGTGTGTTCATAGGTCAGAAACTATATCAAGGAGCATAGCCCTCGCCAACGGCCTGCAAGAGAGGCCTGGAAGAGAAGCAACTTTAGTTGTGCAAGCACCAGTGGAGTGAGCGGTGCCAGTGCCAGTGCCAGCAGCAGCAGTGCCAGCATGGTCAGTTCTGCAAGCAGCAGTGGGTCCAGTGTTGGAAACTCTGCTTCAAACTCCAGTGCCAACATGAGTCGAGCACACAGTGACAGCAACCTGTCTGCAAGTGCAGCAGAGCGGATTCGGGATTCAAAAGTAAAACGTCTAATCAATACAAAGTTTTACCTTTCAATATAAACATTAGTACTTCTTCATATAAATTTCTTGAGGAGTTAAAATTATCCTGCTATCTAGATGCCTGTGGGTTTTGGTTTTAATTGAACAAGCAGGATGCTCTGCTGTTGAACAAAGCATTCTATGTTGAGTGCTTTGAAACGCTGTTTTGACCCACAAGAATATTGCATTCAATTTTATCTGATTTCTATGTCTGTTTTAAGTGCGATAAATTGATGAAAATAATGAGTGATTCTCAAGATTGCAATATTGACTGCAACTCACTACTGAGCGAATCTCACTATGTTGCTGATGTTGCTGTCTATTAGCTCCTATGAGTGTTCTGTATGTCTTGTGTATTAAATGTTTTCTTAATGTTTTAATCTTGAATGTTTCTTCTTAGCTAATTTAAAAGTATAATGCTTTCTGTCATTTGTCTTCTCTTTTCACAGTTGGAAATATTCTGTATAATATTGTTGGGCACTTAAGGAAAAAAAGAAGGTATAAATGTATACAGAATGGATCTGTGATGCTTAGCAGGGGGGTTCAGTTCCTGCAGTGTCAACAGAGTTTGGAGCCAAGTTAGGGATGATAAAAGGGATCTCTGTAACTCTTTGGGAACCCAGTGGTGACTTCAGGATACACAATGATTCCTTCCCTGGCTCTTACTGAAGCAGCAGAAACATAGCCAACTTTGTTGGTTGCCAAGGGATTTCTCTGGATATGTGGTCATTCCTTTTTGGCATCACTTCACCAGTGACAAAAAGATTATAGAGTACCCACTGGGTTCCTAGTGGGCTTTTAAATGGTATTAAGCTTTGTCAAATATGAAAACGGCATGATTCTTTGAGATTTTGGCAATTTTATCTACAATTTGTATTCAATATTGTTCCCTAGTATTAATTGTGTTTGCTGTGCGTTGACACTAGTATACCTTAATTTGATAAAAAGTCTTTGAAATGACGGGTTACTCCTAACTAGTCAGAACGTTTCAGCCCTTCCTGATCAAAAGATTTGCTGGTCAAATACCATAAAAATATAATCATGAAGAATCATTTTCATGTCTAAGTCAATGGTTCACTTATTAGAACAAGGAGATTGTACTGCAGAGAAATTTGAACATCTCTTAAAATTCTGAAAATATAGACTTTGATCCATAAAACCCTGTGGGGTGGATTTTCCAGAACTGAACCTTACTGATTTAGAAATTTTTTTATTTTGACAGAAGCGTTCCAAGCAGCGGAAGTTACAGCAGAAGGCCTTACGCAAGAGGCAGCTGAAAGAGCAGAGGCAGGCTCGGAAGGAGAGGCTCAGTGGGCTCTTCCTTAATGAAGAAGTGCTGTCCTTGAAAGTGACTGAGGAAGACCACGAAGCAGATGTAGATGTTTTGATGTAATTAAGGGTGAATTTATCAGTGTTCTTAGGCAAGCATTGAAGTATTCTATCCTTATTTGTTTACATGCATCTTGACCAAAATTTTGATTAGGGCTGTGCTTGATGTACCATTAATAATTTAGGTCAGTGGTTCTCACCGTGTGGTCTCCAGGTCAGCAGCACCAGGATCACCTGGGCACTGGTAAGAAATGCAGATTATCAGCTCAACCCCAAACCTTGTGGGGGATGGGCCCAGCATGGTGTTTTAACAAGTTTTCCAGGTGATTCTGATACACATTCTAGTTTAAGAACCACTAACTTAGGTAAATGTTTTGGCTGTTTAAACTGTGTAGTAGTTGAGTGGACTTTTTCAAAGACTAGTACTGTTACACTTCAAGGTACTGCTGACAACTAATTTATGTCAGTATACATACATGTGTAGAGATCATAATTCAGTTCCCTTCTTAATGTCACAATTTCCTTTTGGTAGTATTAGTTTATTTTTTCCAAAGGGCCACAGCATGATTCTCAGTTCCTAGCAGAAACCTTTTTTTTTGAAGTGGGCAGTATGGCTTGCTGTTTACAATAGTGCCTTCGTTGGTTTAGTTCTATCTATTTTCATTCATTATTCACTCAAAGGTAGAAGAACAGGCCCTGATGTTTTTCCTGTTAGATTTGTTTTTCATTTTATGTAAATTCAGAATTCTTTCTGTAGGTGATGACTACTGAGGCAATAATGTTATTAGTAGCTGAATTTTAGATTTGATGCCATGTGATTAATATTCAGTAGAGAAAGCAATCAGGCAAAACAACCGATTCTGCTTTTCCACGGTCTTCTGAAATTTTAGGCTGTAAAACTGTCTCAGACAGATTTTCTCTTAAGTTCTTTTTGTTGGCCATTTGTTTGTTTCCGCACAGCTCTAATTTTAAAATATTTGGTATGACAGCTTCTGGCATGTGAACAAGTTCATATTCAAAATTAACTGATGAAAACCCTTAAAATTCTGTTAAACTTCTCTATAAATTGCTAGAAATAGACCAAGCAGTGAAATATAGAAGACACTTTAACTTGTTGGTAATTAATAGAACTCTAATTTTAAATGTAAAAATTATGGCATTACTTTAAATGTTTTCCTAGAGAGTTTGTTATAATGAATATTAGAAATAGTGTGTATCGTTTTCTTCTACTGACGTCTTTGAACGTTCACATGGGTTAAAGATGGAAACTGATACTACTGACAATCAAGCTGCTTTCTGATTTTCCTAATGTTTTGTTTTTATTGTGGATAATGTTTTGGGGGTGATAATGATTCTGTAGGAGGAGGAGTTGTAATCAGTGTTTGTTTAAACTCTAGAGCACAGAGGTTAATGGATTTCTACGTTTTCTTTTGTTTTAACTTTTTGTTCTGTCAAGTGGCTCATTAAGAAAAAGATTAAAAGCTAAATTCTCAATTCTCAGTTGACAAAAGACTTCACTTACAATCATGTTTTTGAAATTTTGATTTCATCTTGGTTCCTTGAAGGCCAAATAATGGAAACTGAGGATAAAAATTAATATATTGCAGCTTTGCTGAGGTCTGTGGTATGGTGGTAACATTCTGAAGACTACTAAATTCATATTTTAAAGTTTTACTAAGATAAAAGCATATGTGTGTGTATAGTTTTCAGTTTGAGTATTTCTTCTGACTTTTCCTCCTGCCCTGTTTGGTGCTCCTAACCAACTTAGAGGGCCCAAAGAAAGCTTGGGGCTAGACTCCACAATACCCTTAGGAAGGATCATGTTTTTCCTTCCAAGTACAGGAAGAATAAATGGAGAGGAGTAAATTATCTACCTGCTCTTAGCAAAAGCAAAAAGAATGATTGGCTAGTCTCTTTACCTACTCTTCAAGGAAAATAGACCAGTTTTGAATACCATCCCATGTTACCATCCAGTCAATTCCAGCTCATGGCGACCCTATAGGACAGAGTAGAACTGTCCCATAGGGTTCCAAGGAGTGGCTGGTGGGTTCGAACTGCCGACCTTTTGGTTAGCAGCCGTAGCTCTTAACCACTGCACCACCAGGGCCCCTTGAATACCATAGAGCAGCATTTATCTGTTGAATACTTGGAAGCAACTTACTTGAGTGACTAGTAGAAGAATATCCTATACAGGGTTGTGATGTAATAAGACCAGTTCTTCTACTGTCTCACAACAATCATGTAGTCTTGTTACCTTAGATTTAATTTCAGTCACTATTAAACAAGTTTACCAAAGGGCCACAATGCCGATGTTAAAAGTTTATAGAAGTTTGAGTGTTTATAGATGTGTACCATGAGATTTTGTGTAAATCTGGATGCACTCTGTTTTTATGGTACTATAAATTAGAGATAGTCCATACCATTGGTTTGGAGGAGATTAAACATATTTCCTTTGATTAAAAGAAAAAAGTTAAACAACTTGGGTTTGCTTATGATCCAAGAGGGAGATTGAAAAGTCTTTCCCCACCCCCCACCCTCCCAAAAGCAGAAAACCACATAAACAAAAAACTCTTTTGTTCTTTGCTAATGGGTTACACTTTGTTTTGTTGCTCATGTAGTAGCTTTGAATTATCTCTTTCTTGGAATAAGTCATGATTTATTCAATCTGTTGTATCTCTGAGTTCAATTTAATACAAGTCCAACTCACTATTCTTCTTTTAAAATATAAACCCTAACTAACCATTAAAAACTTAAAAAAATAAAAAGCAAGACTTATTTTTTCCAATGTCAGTTTTCATCTGTAGAGAATTGACACTGGAGCAAATAAGTCTCGCCTTTAAAAATAAGCTTTGTTAACTGAGGGCCTGATAAAGTCCCCACAGATTTATCCAGAAGCATTTTATTAGAGATTTTGTAGTAGTCTGTTCAGTACCCACCACAGCTTTTAAAATTATGAACCTTGAGTTAAACAAAATGGCATGTCGTTTTCTATAGTTTTGCAAGTAAAAGTAAGGCAACTCAGTATAATATGTAGTGGGGTATAAAGGGTCAGTTCAATCTGTCTCAACAAGAACTCAGAGGAAAATAACACCTTTTTTTTTTATGAGACTTGTCTCATTTTTTGTTAGGCTATGGAAGTTTTGTCCAGTTCCTCAGTCCCTTGGTAAAACAGATATTGCTGAATTAGTCCCAGACTTCTAATTAGATGACTCTTTGTAGATTGGGTGGACATCTCATTTTATTCAGCTTTTAAAAGTGCTGAATCCCCTTATAAAGAAAAAATTGCAGGAAACTACTGTATAAAGAAAGGTATCCTGATTCTGATGAGCTTTAAAAATTGTGAACTGTATCAAATGTCTTCACATTTAAGCCAAAAATGTTAGTACTCGACCAATATAGGAGTCTCGTTTGTCTCCAAGTTCTGTAGCAGAGACTTTTGTTCGTGGCTTTCTCTATATAGCCTCATGTGCCTTAAAGGTGAACTGTACTTTTGTCAATATCAGGCTTTTCCAAACTTAAAAATGATCTAAATGTAATTCATTTTATAAAATGCCCATGGTCTTGGATAGCAGTAAGCAAATCCTTTAAATTGAGCCCATCAATGGTTATAGCTTATAAAACTGAACAAAAACCTTCAGATCTTAAAATTTCATTTGCAGAACTTTGCTTTTGGCCCAGCTAGGTCATTGCACATTGAAAGTTAACTAAAGTATGCTTTAATGTATTCTTTTTTTTTCCTCCCTGAAAAAAGAATACTTTTTTAAACCAGATAACTTTTAGTATCTGGAAGGATAATTTTCAAAGTGTGGGCAAAAGAACTCCGAGAACAGAGATTATCTAGCAAGTTGGTTCTCTTGTTAACTTTAGGGATTCTTTGCATTCATTTGTGTAATAGCTGGAACGCTCCCCTCCCCACTCTCCCTGTAACAAATTGCCTTTTAACACTTCTATCTTCAAGAAAAATGTCTGTTTGGAATTGGGAGGGGGGGGTTACTTAAACTCAGTTTATAGTTCGGAACAGTTGTATTCAAATAATAGTATTTGTGTTGAGCACACTGACGTTCAGCATGTCTAAATTTAGACGTAAATTTAATCCTTAAAGAGAACTATTAGTTAGAAAATCACTATTTGTATGCACAGGCGCTGTGGTAATTTTGGATTCATTTTAAGTCTGGTTTCTAATTTTATCTCTAAAATAAAATTATGCTAAGTGGGTGAGAACCATCTGCGAGATATTTGGACCTAGGCATCTCTGTCAGCAGAGTATCTGGAACATACCTCCTTAGAATGCTTAATTTTTATTTCTTTGGAAAGTAATTTACTTATTACAAAAGGCTTAGAAGGAACGCTGAAAGTTTCTCTAACTGGCTGTTAAAAGTAAGAAAGTCACATAGTATAGCTGAAGATCCGAGTTGACTCACTAAAATGTTTTCATTTTTTTTCTAATATTAAAGCTATTTGTTTTTAGCCCCCCTCCCCATTATATTTTAAATTAAGGTTCTTAATGTTTTAACCTAGATCACATGATGATACGTTTTATTTTTAATTTGACATTCATACTGAACTCGGAAAAACTAGTTTCGTCTTCTCTGAATTCGACGTATGGTACTTTTTCTTTACTGTCAAGTTGATTTGTTACATCTTTGTGGTCAATGGAACCTGTGGAAATCTGTGTCCTTTTTTTGTGGTGAGGGATGGGGTGGGAAAGGGGAGAATTGCTCTAATTGTGCATATACATTTTGACTATTTAAAGGTAGTTGTAGAATTAATATGTATAAACTACAAGTTAACACTTACTCTTCTGAATTGTTCTAAGGAACAGTGGCCTGAAGCCATGACTTGTTTTGTGGAGCTGCTTGCTCTTTAATAGTAGCTGATCTACTGGATTTAAGTTGAAACTTTGGGGTTAGGTTATCTAGCTGAGGCTTTTAGGAATAGAGAAGACAATGTCTGTTCCTTTAGTGGGTCAATTTAATTTCCTATTTGGCTATTCTAATTTAGATATAAGTATTATCCATTTGGTATCTTTGGGTTGGAAATTTAATAGTACTGTCATAAAAAAGCTATTAAAGAGAAACACAAGTATATGTAAAACATTTCACAGATGGTTAAAAATTTCAAATTTTTTTTTTTTAGTTACAAATGTTAGTTATGTAGCATCAATATCATAACCAAAGCAAGTAGGAAGTTGACTGGTTTGGAGAATCTTCAAGTAGTCTTAAATACTGTAATGTATCAGATTGTTAACCAGGATTTTTTCCTGTATTTCTGCTAAATGTATCACTATATTAATGCACTTTTGTATATATAACTGTCTTCTGTACATTCTGTACTTACCACCATGTATATAAAAGCTGTTTTTCTTGAAGCTGTGAGGGAATAACAGTAGCTGTCACACAGTAGTTTATATTTTGAGTTCCTTCTGTACTTGAAAGTAGTTTAGTAGTTAAATCTAAATGGGTATGTATGGTTGTAATTAAAACTGGCAATGTCACAGAGCTGTCTTTTGAAACTGATTATCAGAATGAAAAGTGTTGTTTTGGTTATTCAGAACTCTTGTAATATCATTTTTATTGTTTATTTTGATGTATCTTGAGTTTTAACAAACCCCAGTGTTGCTTACTACCTTATACTTCTAAATTAGCTACTTTTTAATGCTGCATCCTGGATCATTTATCAACAGAGAAGAATTGCTTCTTTTCTTTTGCTCACAGTTTTGTTAGGGCTCCACCAACTTTTGTTTTGTGAAAGCCTCCAACTTCCTAAATGTCATTGGCAACACTACCTTTTTTCCCTGGAGAGATCAGATTTCTAGAGAGGTTAGCATTCATAGTAAGTAAAAATTAGCTCTAATTTTTGTTGACAAAAAAATCAGATTTGTTTTCCTTATATATTGATCTAGAATTTTTAAGTTATAATTTTATGAAAGAAACTTCTGTGAGCAGTTTTACGTATAGCTACAGGAGCAACTAGCTTTTCAGCAGTACCTTTATCTCTTGCCACTAGAGGGAGGTCTGTGGTTGCTCTTTGGAAAATTTTGTTGCTTTTCTTTTGTTTTTTAATTTCGGAGGTGGAAATAGACCTCATTCTCAAAATTCCTTTTGTGGTATTAAATGCTTTCATTTATTAGTGAAAGGTAAGTTAATTCAGCTTGTTTAATAAAGCCAGTCTTAGTCATGCTTTTCTGTATTCTTCAATTTTTAATAAATGTGAGTTAGATATTAAGTGAAACACGTGTAGTTGTGTGTGTTTTTCTTCTCTTAGCTACTCTAGAGCTGCGCTGTCCAGTATGGTAGCCACTAGCCACACGTGGCTATTTAAGTTAATTAAAATGAAATAAAATCTACAATTGAGTTCCTTAGTCACTTTAGCAATGCCTCAAGTGCTCAATAGCTACGTGTGGCTAGAGGCTTCTGTATTGGAAAGCACAGGATATAGAACATTTCCATCATCCCAGCAAATTCCACAAGACAGCGCTACTCTACAGATTTGATAGTTTATGTAGTGACCATTATTGTTTTACCAGTGAACAGCAATCAGTGGCTAAGAGCTGCTGCCCAGAGCTACTGTTGGTGATTGGTGTGAAAAGGGGAGTGAGCTGTATTTCATCTCCTACTTCCCTAAAGCTGCTACCAAGTTGGGAAAAGGAGCCCTGGTGGCACAATAGTTCATCGATTGACTGCTTAATTGAAAGGTTGGTGGTTTGAACCCACCCAGCAGCTCTGCAGGACAAAGATTGGCGATCTGCTCCCGTAAAGATTACAGCCTAGGAAATCCTCTGGGGGGCAGTTCTGCTGTGTCACATCCGCCACTATGAGTCGAGAATTGACAACACCCAACAACAACCAAAGTTGGGAACTTGGTGGCTTAATGGAGAAATCTCTCAAATATTGACTATTTCATTTGACTGAATAAGGTTTAGGAGCCCTGGTGGCTCAGTGGTTAAGAGCTCGGCTATTAACCAAAAGGTCAGCAGTTGGAGTCCACCAGCCGCTTCTTGGAAACCCTGTGGGGCAGTTCTGCTCTGTCCTATAGGGTCGTTATGAGTTTGAATCGACTCAGTGGCAACAGGTTTGGTTTGGGTTTTATGAATAAGGTTTAATGTTTGAGTAATGTTGAAAATTTGGTGCTAGTTTCTCAGTTTTTATTGGTACAGAGTGCTGCCATTCAGCTTTCTATGTAAGTTTGTCCTTCCTCTTTGATGCAAAAACAACTAAGTGACAATGCTAGGGCACAGAACTCAATGTATACAGTTTTAAAGACTCCATTTTTTAAAAACTGCGCTTACAAATAAGTAGAAATGTGAATTTCAGGATCATCCCTCAGCTTTATTAATTCGTGTGATGTGAGAGCCTTAATAGTTACTGTTACTTGAGCCTGATAATTCTGTACCCTGTTGCTATCAATTTGGATTTCATGGTAAATGGGATGTTTATATTATCCATGTTTCTTAGTATTAGGTTGATAACTACTAGATTTAGGTACACAGTTATTTTTTGTCTTAATGGGTAAATAACGTTTTTAACATTCTAGTTTATTCATTTGGTCACCAGGATCCCATTATACGCTTATTTTTTTCCTCTTAAAAATAGCATATAACGGGATTTATATACTTGAACCTCGGTATTGTGAAAAAAATTTCAAGTAGAACAGTAAAATGAGTCCTGATGTGCCCATATCTTCTTCAGATTTTATCTCACAGCCAGTTTTGTTTTGTCTACCACCCACCCACTCACCTTACCCCATCACTAATGATACTGAAGCTAACCCCAGGTGACATATTTCATTTTCAAATATTTCAGTATGTTATTTTTAAAAGGACACTTCTTTTCAATAAATAACTATGATACCCTCATCATACCCCCATAAATAAAAATACTTCCCTAATATTAAAAATCTTGTCTGCTTATTTAAAATCAAAATCATAATCATTAGTCTTATTAATTTCAAAACTATTCTGCATTTTGTTAGCACCAAAGTAGAATAATCATTTCTACTATTGCATAAGTCCTGATGGTGTCTCTTGGGCACGTTTTCATCGAAAGGAAGATATGTATTGCTTTCAAATAAAAACAAATTCCAATTGTTTTTCTTACTGCTTTGTTATTAAAGTCATAGAATAATTTGGGTGGCAGGCAGGAGGGGGGAAGTAACGGTTCAAGATAAGATAAACGAGGTATTTGTCCTTACCTCTGAATCCAAGAATTCTCTTTTTTCAGCCAAAATTGGCCCATATAGTAAAGATTTGAGTACCTAGTATTTATAGAGAGTTCTGCAAGGTGACTGGGGGGATATAAGGAAAAATAGAGATTCTTATCATTTTATTCCTTAGAAGTGAATTTTAAATATTTTTAACAGACGTGAGAGATGATTGGATTTTGTTTTGTATTTTAAGTTACCAATTACTTTCCTAATAAATTATTACTTTCCTAATAAATTGGAGAATTTGGGAGCTGGAAGGAACCTTAGATACAGATCACTTAGCTCAGTGATTGCCGATTTTAGCACACATCAGAATCACTTGTAGGGCTTGTTAAAACACGGATTGCTGGGCTCGAACCCCAGTGTTTCTGATTCAGGGAGGTCTAAGGTGTCCCTGGGTGGTGGAACAGTTAATGCACTCAACTGCTAACCAAAAGGTTGGAGGTTCGAGTCTACCCAGAGACACCTTGGAAGAAAGGCCCGACGCTCTACCTCTGAAATAGCCATTGAAAACCCTATGGCTATTCTACTCTCACACACATGGGTGGCCATGAGTTGGAATCAACTTGATGGCAACTGGTTTGTTTTTTTGTTTTTACTTTTGGTTTGGAGTAGGGCCTGAGATTTGCATTTCTAACATGTTCCCCAATGATGCTGATGCTGCTGGTGCACAAACATACGCTCTGGGAACCCCTGATCTAGTTCAATCCCTTTTTCTCCCTGCCTCCATTTTGCAAATGAGGTAATTTATACTGAGTGTAAAGAGAGTGACTTCTTTGCCCAAAACTAGTTAGTGACGTAGCCAAATCAAAATCCAAATCTCGAGGTACCTTATTCACTGTACCACAAGTCCAGTGCTTTTCCTGTTACACTGTGCATCTGTTTCCTTCTGAGTGATTTTCTCCAAAAGCTTCCTTTGGAGTCGCTACATTTTTGGATTTTCTTAGTAGTGGCAAATCTTTGTCTCCCTAGATCTGGAGTTCCTAACTTGGAGTCTAGGGATTAAAATTGTTGGCAGATTTTTTTGTGTACTGATGTGTTTTTCTAGGTAGTGTTTCATATCTTTTTATCCAGTTCTCACATGGGTTTCCTTCCCACTAATGGCTAAGACTGTCCTGTTAGGGCAGTTTTAGTTTTTGGACAAATCAGGGGTCATTTGGACGTTGTCAGGTAGTTAAGGTGAGTGATTGCCATCGAGTTGATTCTGGCTCATAGTGACCCTGTACAACAGAGTAGAACTGCCTCATAGGGTTTCCAAGGCCGTATTTTTTTCCTCAAAACTCCTACACCAGCTTTATTTAAAACACAAAGTATTTCTCTTTCTGTAATGGCAAACAGTTGAAATAATGCTGAACAGGAATTCCTGATTAAGAAAAGAGCTTTAAATATGAAACGATTTTTTTTTAAAACAAAAGAATAAACATTATATACAAAACCACCCACCCACCGCCTTCGAGTCGATTCCAACTCGTAGTGACCCCATACGGTTGCCAAGGCTGTAAATCTCCATGGAAGCAGACTGCCACATCTTTCTCCCGTGAAGCAGATGGTGGTTTCGAATCACTGACCCTTCAGCTAGCAGTGGAGCACTTTAACCACTGCGCCACCAGGGCTCCTTATATATAAAAGGGATCTGGCATCTGTAAAGTGATTCCAAAAATGAAATGAGTAGAAAATCTATGGTGAAATTAACCCTGCTTGGGAGGGCTATCGGAGCCCTGGTGGCGCAGTGGCCAAGAGCTTTGCTGCTGACCCAAAGGTCGGCAGTTCGAATCCACCAGCCGCTCCTAAGGCCATATTTTTTAGGGAAGCAGATTGCCACATCTTTCTCCCGCAGAGCAGCTGGTGGGTTTGAACTGCCTACCTCCCGGTTAGCAACCAAGCACTTTAACTGCTGCACCACCAGGGCTACTTAAGGTGAGTAATAAAGCTAGAAGTTGCTGCATTTGGTCAATGAGGTGTGGTTTTAAAAGTAATGAGACTGGTTTTCTCATGTTGCCTAAAAACTGGCTTTGATGTATATTAAAAGACTTACAGAAATATTTTGGGCAATGACAGCATCATTGGACTAGGTATATGGTTGTGTTAGTCATCTACTACTGCTGTAACAGAAACACCACAAGTGGATGACTTTAACAAAGAGAAGTTTATTTCCTCACGGTTAAAGTAGGCTAAAAGTCCAAATCCAGGGCGTCAGCTCCAGGGGAAGGCTTTTTCTCTCTGTCGGCCTTCTCTTCGGTGTTCCCCCGGACTAGGAGCTTCCCTGCACAGGGACCCCTGTCCAAAGGATGCGCTCTGCTCCCGGCACTGCTTTCTTGATGGTATGAGGCCCCCAACTCTCTGCCTGCTTCCCTTTCCTTTTATCTCTTGAGAGATAAAAGGTGGTGCAGGCCACACCCCAGGGAAACTCCCTTTACATTGGATGTGACCTGGGTAAAGGTGGTGTTACAATCCCACCCTAATCCTCTTTAACATAAAATGACAATCACAAAATGGAGGCCAACCACACAATTCTGGGAATCATGGCCCAGCCAAATTGATAACACACATTTTTGGGGGGACATAATTCAAACCATGACAATGGTGATGACATGGAATCGGGATGATATTAATTTGGGTATATTAGTTCTGGTTAATGGATTTAAAAGTCTTCATTACTTTATAATCATATACTCTAGGGAAAAGTCTCCCACAAAATTTAAAAAAATGTTGGGTCAGACTTCACAGAATTGTTAATCAAATATGAGATTAACAGAACTAGATGGTATTCTGAAAACTCGAAAGAGACTTTTTAATCGTCATTAAACCAGTCTCTATTTTGCACATGAGAAGCTTGAGGCCAAGAGAGGTTAAGTGCTTCATTCAGATCATAATAGTCGGATAATGACAAAGACTAGAACCCAAGTCTCCCCAGCTCTAATCTAGTGCACTTTCCACTGTATCACACTGCTTTTTATCATGCTGCTACTCTTCAGAGTGATTTGTATGCTTGTCCAACTCACACCAAGATATTGGCAGGAACAACCTTAACTTAAGATTTTGGGATAGAGCACTGGTTCTCAAAGCGTGGTCCCAGGACCAGCAACATTGGCCTTACCTGGGGACTTGTAAGAGGTGCAAATTCTCAGGACTCACCCTATACCTACTGAATGAGAAACTGGAGGTGGGGCTTGGCGATCTGTGTTTTAACCAGCCCTCCTGGTGATCCCGATGCCCTCTCAAATTTGAGAACCATTGTATAAAGTGATTCTGTACTCTGACTGCACCTGGGGAAACGTTTAGAAAATACTGGTACCTGCTTTCCTCACTCACCCACCCTGACCAATTCAGTTAGAATCTCACCGGTGGGACCTGGACATTGATTGTTTTGTAATAAACATTTTATTTTGGATTAATTTTAGACTTACAGAAGAAAAGTTGCAAAGATAGTACAGAGAGTTCTGGTATATCCCTCACCCAGTTTCCCGTAACGTTAATACCTTAAACAACTGTGGTACATTTCTCAAAACTAAGAAATTAACGTTGGTTCATTACTATTAACCAGAGGCTTCATTTTGGAAACCCTGGTGGCATAGTGGTTAAGTGCTACGGCTGCTAACCAAAAAGTCAGCAGTTTGAATCCATCAGGCACTCCTTGCAAACTCTGTGGGGCAGTTCTACTCTGTCCTCACAGGGTAGCTATGAGTCGGAATCGACTCGATGGCAACGGGGGTTTTAGAGACTTTATTTGGATTTCACTGGTTTTTCCACTGATGTCCTTTTTCTATTCCAGGATCCAATCTACAATCACCTATTACATTCAATTGTCATATCTCCTTAGCCTCCTCTGGTTTGGGAATTTTCTCAGTTTTTCCTGGTCTTGACTGATATGAGGAGTTTTGGTCAGATATTTTGTGGAAGGCCCCTCAACTTGAGTTTGTCTGGTATTTTTATCATGGTTAGGCTGGGGTTATGGGTGTTGTATAGGATTGCCACAAGGGTGACGTGCCATTCTCATCACGTTATGTTGAAGGGTACATACGTGACTTATCGTTAGCAATGCTTGCTTTAAGCATCTGGCTAAGGTAGTGTTTGCCAGTTTTCTGCACTCGAAAGTTACCATTTTTCCCTTTCCATACTCTGTTCTTTGGAAGCAAGTTAGTCCAGCCCACACAGTCCAGTCCTTCTCAAGAGGGGAGAAATTCATCGCCACCAACTGGAGAGTGGAGTGTCTGCATATATTATTTGGAATTCTTCTGTATGGGAGGTTTGTCTCTTCTCCTCCATTTACTTATTTATTCAGTCATTTATATCAGTATGGATTCATGGATATTTATAAATATTTTGTATTATAATCTAATACTATGTTATTTATTTTGTTGCTCAAAATTTTCCAGCTTTGGGCATCCAGAACTCTTAAAAGTTGGCTCCAATGTCACTTTGACCTGACCTCATCTTTTTGTATTCTGAGCACTTCCTTACTTTCTGGCCTACAAAATGACCCAGCCCTAGAGTTAGCATTTCTCCAAGGAGCTGGGCACTCCTTTTAAAAGCTCCTCAGGTCATTCTAATGCAGAATAAATGTGGGAACCACTGATACTGAGGGTGAACCATATTCTGTAAATCTCCCAATGCCATGAGCAGACCGAATCTTACATTGCATCCTCAGCAAAATTTGTCATCTTTAATTCATTCCTCCTCCTCCTTTATCTTTCATGTTCGGTCTTCTCACCAAGGCTATTTTCTCCATCTCAGTGTCTAGAGCAGCACTTCCTAAACTTTAACGTGCATAGGAATCACCTAGAGATCTTGTTAACATGCAAACTCTGATTCAGTAGGTCTGGGGTAGGGCCCAGATTCTGTATTTCTAGCAAGTACCCAGGTGATATGAATGTTTTTGATCTATGAACTCTGCTTTGAGTAGCAAAGGTCAGAACAAAGTCCAGACAATTTAGGATATTTCAAGAGCCGCCATAGTCTGCCTGACCCCAACCTACTTTTCCAGCTTCATCTTTTATATATTCCCTCATTTACCCTACACTCAAACCAACCAATCTACTTAACCATTTGTGGTAGGCAGCTTCTGACATGGCCCCCAATGATTCCCATTTCCTGCTATTCACACCTTTGTGCAATCCCCTCCCCTTGAGTATGGACTGGACCTAGTGACTTGCTTCTAACAAATAGAATACAGCAAAAGTGATGGAATGTCACGTCCATGATTAGGTTACACAAGACTGTTCTGACTTGCATGTACTCTTTTCTCTTGCTGGCATACTCCCTTGTCCTCTCTGTTGCTCGCTCTGAGAAGCAAGCTGCTGTGTTCTTAGATGCTCTGTGAAGAGGCCCACATGGCAAGGAACTGAGGGAGGCTTCCGGCCAACAGTTCATGAGGAACTGAAGCCTTCTCACAACAGCCCTCGAGGAACTGAATCCTGCCAACAATCAGGCGAGTAAGTAAGGATCCTTCCCAGTGGAGCCTTGAGATGACTGCAGCCTTGTGAGAGACTCTGAGCTAGAAGACTCCTGACCCATAGGACGTGTGAGATAATAAATGTGTGTTGTTTTAAGCTGCTAAATTCTGGGTAATTTGTTGTGCAGCAGTAGATAACTAATACATCATTTGCTAAATATACAATACAATGACTTCCTGAATTTCTTGTTGCATTCTCATCGTGCAAAGCAAAACTCAGATGCTGCTTCCTCATTCATTTGTTCAGCAATATTTGTTGAATTCCTCCTATATGCTAGGTACTGTGTTAAGCACAGTGGTAAACAAAACAGACACAGGCTCTACCCTCACGCAACTTACTACTTTGCGATGTATTTCATAAAAGGAAAACTGTTTTTATTTTTGTTGAAAATATACACTAATTCAACAATTTCTGCTTGTACAATTCAGTGGCATAGATTACACTCTTCAAATTGTGCAACCATTCTCACCCTCCTTTCTGAATTATTCCTCCCCCTTTAACATAAACTCAGTGCCCCCCAACCTTCCTACCTAAGCTTTCAAGTTGCTGTTGTCAGTTTGATCCCATATAGATCGTTCTTAAAAGAGCACAATGCTCAAGGCAGACATTCTATATTAATTAAGCTAAATGCCATGGTTAAGAGCGTGACTGCTAACCAAAAGATCAACAGTTTGAATCCACCAGCTGCTCCTTGGAAACCCTGTGGGGGCAATTCTACTCGGTCCTATAAGGTCGTTATGAGTTGGAATCGACTCGATGGCAACGGGTTTGGTGTTTTGGTATTGTTTGGTTTATAGAAGACTTCAGGGGATATTTTTGGTTTAAGGTTTAAAGATTATCTCAGGGCATTAGTTTTGGGGTTCATCCAGCCTCGATACAGAAAATCTGGATTTCATTAGAATTTGAAATTCTGTTCTACATTTTCTACCCTTTTGATCAGGGTACTTCTGTAGAATCTTTGATCAAAATGTTCAGTAATGGTAGCCAGGCACGATCCAGTTCTTCTTGTCTCATGACAAAGGAAGCAATTGTTCGTGGAGGCAATTACCCACGCATTAAAGGACAGCTATTTTTTTTAAAATATTTTATTGTACTTCAGGTGAAGGCTTACAGAACAAATAGTTTCTCATGAAACAGTAGTACACATGTTGTTTTATGACATTGGTTAACAACCCCACAACATGTCAACCCTCTAACTTCTCAACCTTTTTTTTTTTGGTGAAAATACACATAGCCAAAGATACACCATTTCAAAAATTTCTACATGCACGGTTCACTGACATTGACTATGCTCTTCCAATTGTGCTGTTATTCTCACTTAAGATGAAGGCTTACAGGACAAAATAGTTTCTCATTTAACACTTACTACAAATGTTGCCCTATGACAATGGTTAACAATCTCATAACACATCAACAATATCCTTACTCAACCTTGGCTTCCCTATCACCAGCTTCCTTGTCCCCTTCTGCCTTCTGGCCCTTGTCACTGGACTCCTGTACCTCGTTAGTCTCATTTGGTTTTACAGGGCTTAAAGGACAGCTATTTTTAACACCAAGAAAGTAGGAAGGAAATAATCTAAAGATGAAGCTTTCTAAATATTTTTCCACATTGTCATTTTTCTCATTTTGCTACAGACTAGTGAAAACTTCATCACAGACTGGCATAAGCTGCACACAGGCAATCCTGAGTTCCTGGTTTTAGTGCATTTGAAGGCAAATATAATTGCTCCCAATTAGAGTGTATTACTTCTTAGTACTACTAGCATGTTTATTGTACCTTCTTTTAGCTTGTATGCCATTCTGCCTTACAGTTGTCATTCTTGCCAGGTGCCGTCGAATCAGTTCCGACTCTTAGCAACCCTATGTACAACAGAATAAAACACTGCCTGGTCCTGCACCATCCTCACAATCATTGCTATGGTTGAGTGCATTGTTGAAGGCACTGTGTCAATCCATCTCATTGAGGGTCTTCCTCTTTTTCGCTGACCCTCTACTTTACAACACATGTTGTCCTTCTCCAGGGACTGGTTCCTCCTGATAACGTCCAAAGTACATGAGACAAAGTCTTGCCATTCTTGCTTCTAAAGAGGATTCTGGCTGTACATCTTCCAAGACAGATTTGTTCTTTCTTCTGACGGTACATGGTATATTCAATATTCTTTACCAATACCATAATTCAAGGGCATCAATTCTTATTCAGGCTTCCTTATTCATTGTCCAGCTTTCACACGCATGTGAGATGATTGAAAACACCATGGCTTGGGTCAGTCGCACCTTAGTCCTCAAAGTGACATCTTTGTTTTCAACACTTTAAAGAAGTCTTTTACAGTAGATTTGCCCAATGTAATGCGTCTTTTGATTTCTTGACTGCTGCTTCCATGGGTGTTGATTGTGGATCCAAGTAAAATGAAATCCTTTACAACTTCAGTATTTTCTCCATTTATCATGATGTTGCTTATTGATCTAGTTGTGAAATTTTATGTTGAGGTGCAATCCATACTGAAGGCTGTAGTCTTTGATCTTCATCAGTAAGTGCTTCAAGTCCTCTTCGCTTTCAGCAAGCAAGGTTGTGTCATCTGCATATCGTAGGTTGTTAATGAGCCTTGTTCCACCTGATGCCTCATTCTTCTTCATATAGTCTAGCTTCTTGGATTATTTGCTCAGGATACAGATTCAACAGTTATGATGAAAGGATACAATGCTGATGCACATCTTCCCTGACTTTAAACCATGCAGTATCCTCTTATTCTGTTCTAACGACTGTCTCTTGGTCTATGTACAGGTTCCTCATGAGCACAAATAAGTGGTCTGGAATTACCATTCTTCACAATTTAATCCATGATTTGTTATGATCCACACAGTCAAATGCCTTTGCATAGTCAATAAAATACAGGTACATACCTTTCTGGTATACTCTGCTTTCAACCATGATTCATCTGACATCAGCAATGATATCCCTTGTTCCACATCCTCTTCTGCATCCTGCTTGAATTTCTGGCAGTTCCTTGTCGATGTTCTGATACAATCGCTTTTGAATGATTCAGCAAAATTTTACTTGTGTGTGATATTAATGATATTGTTCAATCGTTTCCACATTCTGTTGGATCATCGTTCTTTGGAATGAGTACAAATATGGATCTCTTCCAGTCGGTTGGCCAGGTAGCTGTCTTCCAAATTTCTTGGCATAGACGATTGAGTGCTTACAGCACTATATCAGTTTGTTGAAACATCTCAATTGGTGTTCCGTCAGTTCCTGGAGCTTTGTTTCTCACTAGCGCCTTCAGTGCAGCTTGGACCTCTTCAGTACCATTGATTCTTGATCCTATGCTACCCCATGAAATGGCTGAACGTTGACCAATTCTTTTTGATATAGTGACTCTGTATATTCCTTCCATCTTTTGATGCTTCCTGCATCATTCAATATTTTCCCCATAGAATCTTCAATATTGCAACTCAAGGCTTGAAATTTTTCTTCAGTTCTTTCAGCTTGAGAAATTGATTACATACATGTCATTACAGTGACATTGATTACATTCTTCAAGTTGTGCAACCATTCTCGCTATCCTTTACCAAATTATCCCAACACCATTAACATTAAATTGCTGCTCCCTAAGCTTCTCATCTAACCTTTTGAGTTGCTGTTGTCAGTTTAATCCCATATAGATCATTATTTAAAAGAGCATAATGCTCGAGATAGACATACTTTACTAGTTAAGCTAAACTATTGTTTGATTCAAAGAAAACTTCAGGGAATAGTTTTGGTTTGAGGTTTAAGGCTAAAGATTATCTCAGGGCAATAATTTTGGAGGTTCATCCAACCTCACTGGCTCCAGAAAGTGTGGATTCCACAGAACATTTGAAGATCTGTTCCACATTTTCCCCCTTTTGATCAAGATTCTTCTATAGAATCTTTGATCAAAACTTTCAGTAATTGTAGCCGGCTACTATCCTGTTCTTTTGGTCTCATGGCTTAGGAAGCAGTTGTTCATGAAGGCAACCATGCACACATTCCACTTCCTCCTCTGATTCCTAATTCTGCTTCTTCCTTTGCTACTCCAGGTGAATAGAGACTAATTGAAGCTTGGATGGCTGCTTGAAAGCTTTTAAGATTCCAGGTAGTAGGCAATGAACTAGGAGGTAGAAGTACTGAAAAACAATATTAGGCTAATTGACTGGGAAGTCCTATGAAATCATGACCCTAAATCTCCAACCCAAGAAAAAAATCCCATGCTTTTGAAAGCTTCAAGGAGTGAATGGTATGAAAAGCTGCAGTCCAGGGCACACCAAGAAGAGGAGAGCCTGGCAACTACCCCCAAACTTTTCATTGGGACTTCAAAAGTCTACACCTTAGGAATAATGGGAAACCAGAAATAGACTGATTCTTGCAGTCCTCAAAAATAAATGGATTAATCTCATATTGTTAGGGACTCTAGCCACTTGAAAGAAGGCTCTCAGAGTAAGGTAACATTCTAGGCCTAAAATTATCTTTTACAGTTGTTCATATATAATATTTATCACTCATTCAAAAGTAAGCATGTACAAGAGAAAAAAATAGTGTGAATGAAAACCAAGAAAAGCAACAGGTGATAGAAACAGGCTCACAAGCACTCCATATATCCATATATCACACATAGACTTTAAAAATAACTATCTTTAATATGTTCAAGGAGATAAAAGACAAGATAGAGAATTTAGGAAAAAGACTAGAAATTAGGCAAAGACTTGAACAGCTACTTCACAAAAGAAGATATCCAAATGGCCAATAAGCATATGAGACCTCATTTATAATTAGAAAAGTGCAAATTAAAACAATCAGATACCACTACATACTCATTGGAATAACTAAAATAAAAAAGACTGGCAAACCAAGTGTTGGTGAAGGATGTGGAGCAATAAGAAACCTCAAACACTGCTTGTGGGAGTGTAAATTGGTTCAACCACTTTAGAAAACAACTTTGGCCTTATCTAATAAGGTTAAACATATGCATACCCTGTGACACAGAAACTTTATTCTTAGGCATATACTCAACAGATATGTACGTGTATGTTTACCAAGAATATTCAGAGAAGCATTATTTGTAATAGCTCCAAAGTGGAAGCAGTCTAAATTTCCTTTCACAGTACAATGATAAATAAATATGCTAACTTCAGAACAATAAATGCTATATCACGCAGTATGAACATGGGTGAATCTCATGGTTGTCATGTGGAGCAAAAGAATCTAGATACAAAGGAGTACGTATTGTATGATTACATTGACATGAAGTTCAAAAACAGGCAAAACGAATCTATGTTGTTAAAAGTGAAGATGATGATGGCCTTTGGAGAGGAAGAAAGAGGTAGTGATTGGGAGCGGGCACGAAGGGGTATCTGGGGTGCTGGCAAGGTATTATTTCTTGACCTAGGTGTGGGTTACACATTTGCAGTTAATTTGTGAGAATACGTTGAGCTGTACATTTATTTCTTGTGCACTTTTCTGCATGTGTTATACTTTACAATAAAAAATTAAATCTCTATAGATCATTTTCCATTTCTAACCTACTGTAGTTCACTGTTCATTTGGATCTCACAAATTCCCCACCTCCTCTGTGAAGACTTTCTTAACTCCTTCACATAGAATTGTTGACTTCTTTCTTTGAGCCTGTACTGTATTATAGTACTTGTAATAATGTATTATTATTATTTGTTTCTTGTCTCCTACTCCAAAATTTTAAGCCCCTTAAGGGCAAAGATCATTCATCTTTTATCCCAAATCTTAGTGCAATGCTTGGTACCACAATAGGCACTTTATAAATATTCCTTGGAAGAATGAGTTGTAAGTATCCTAAGGAAATCAGTGCTCAGAAAGAAGTGCTCACTCAACCTGCCCAAGGTCACATAGATACTAAATTATTGAGCTAGGTTTGGACTCACCTGATTCTAAAGCTAGTGTTTCTGTCCTCTACAGTGGCAGGTAACCGAGGTTATCTTATTTAGTCTTCACTATATTTCTGTAATTAGGTACCGGTATCATCCTCATTTTATAGATGAGGCAGCTGAGGCTTGGTGGTACAGTGGTTAAGAGCTTGGCTGCTAACCATAAGGCCAGCAGTTTGAATCCACCAGCCTCTCCTTGGAAACCCTATGGGGCAGTTCTACTCTGTTCTATAGCATCGCTATGAGTTGGAATCAACTTGATGGCAATGGGCAAGGGGGACTAAGTCTTAAAGCCCTTGCTCTTAACAGTACACTACAGTGCCTCCTAATACATTTAGATTGCCTCCTGTCCAGGGCTTTGAACCAGTTCATTCCAGTTCGAACCCCTGCTGAGAATTTGAATTTCTAACAGGTTCCCAGGCTAGTGCTGCTGGTTAGGGACCAATTCTGAGAACCACTAGTAAAGCAGTGGTTCTCAAAATTTATTACACATAAGAATCACCTGGGATTCTTGTTAAAATGTATATTCTGGACTTCCGGTCAATATAGTGCCTTAGATACACGCACTATAACGACCCTCTGACAACAAAGACTCCAGAAACTAAGTAAAATAGACACAAAAAATGACCTCAGACCCCAGCACATCAAACAGAGAGTTGAAAAAATAGACTGAGCACCTGTTAGAAGGAAAGGCAGAACGAGGCCAGCAGGAAAACAGATTTGTGGATCAAGTGCTCCTTGCTTGCCAGCGGCGAGCAACCTGGTCATTTTGGGATGACCTCAAACAACGACCCAGAGTGAAGAACCCAAGAAAGCAGCTGCAAAGAGAGCACAGCTCGTGGCAGAGATTCTCGGCAGGATGTGTCCAGGGATGGGGCACTCGGGGAGGGAGGGGAAGTGCGGGAGTGGTATAGCTTTGAAATCAGGGAACCAGGGGGAAGTGCCTCTAGAGCAATCGAGACAGAGTCATGAGAGCCTTAGAGAAGGAGAGAGTACAATTGCGAGGGAGTAAATACAGGAGGAACAGAGGGGCAGGTGGGAGCTCCAGCCCCTTTAGCGAGTGCAAGAAGGGAGGGAGCTAGGTGTTAGTGCAGGGACTGCTTGTCGGTGGTGGAGGCTTCTGGCCATTTATATGGGAGCCACACAGTGAAAAGGCAACCCACAGAGTAACAACTAGAGCTCCCCTAGAACCGGCCCTGTGCAGTCACCCTCCTTGTCATCTACATTAGTGGGTGCCCTGAGGCACAGGTGGATGGAACCGAGGCCTGCAAGCCTGGCCCCACCCACCACCCCCTCCCAGAGGCACAGGCTGCTCGCACTTGCTCTCGAAAGCCCTGCCAAGCCCACCACCCCCTCCAAGAGATGCAGGAGGCCCTAGCTGATAGATGCAAGCCGGCCATGCCCACCACCCATCCCTGAGGTGTGGGGGGCCTGTGCTGAAAGGCACAAGCCTGATCAGACCCACCACCCCCTCTCTAAGGCTCAGGAGGCCCACGATGATGCACACAAGCTCAGCCCCACCCACTATCCCTTTCCTGAGGTGGAAGCACTCACACCTGCATGCCAAAGCCTGGCCTCACCCACCACCCCTTCCCTGAGACCTAAGTGATTTGCACTTCTGCACACAAGCCTGGCCCACCCACCTGGTGACCTGTCATTTGTACACCCTCACACACACAATGCCCAATGCAGTGGCCAGTGATAATGTTCCCTGCACCCATGCCCTGGTGACCGGTCGGACAGACACATCACCTCATAAGCAACACCAGTCACATCTTGACAGGCACCATCTGCACCTCTGCCAAACGACGGGCAGGAGATCTTAATGCCTACATCCAGCATCCGCCAGGCTGCAACATCACACATCCCACACTCAAACAGCTCCTGCAGGCTGTCTGCACTTGCACTGAAACCCACTGATACCCCACCACCTACTGAGACACCAATTTGTGCACGCACAGCGGGCCTACCTCATCCATTTGGATAGCACTCCCCCACAGCACATGTGGAGATGTCCTACCCTGACCTCCAGAGAGCCCACTAACTGCTAGCACCAACCCAGAAGGGCCCCACAGTCCCACAAAGGCTGACCACCCAACACTTGTCACCCAATATCAAGGAAAGAACCTGATCTCCCACTTCACTCAATCTGGTAAGGGAAGGCATATGAGCCTAACCACAGAGGACTCACACGTGGGTATAACCCACCATACCCACTAGTGAGAGGAAATCACTCCCAGCCAACTGACACCACCAAAGTTACACATAGACCAGAGCCACAAAACAACAACAAAATAATACAAAGGAAGAAAGACAGTCTAAAGTGAAAACGAAACAAAGCTCCAGATACATCAAAACAAATAAACAAAAAAAATCAGCACACAACAAACAAACATATAATTACTAAAGAAATATATAAATAAATAAATCAGCACCTTAATTGCTAAGAGAAAAGACAATAACAAATCATATGAAACAACAGGATAAGATGGCTTAAACAAGTAAGCAAAATAAAGGGCAGAAAACCTTCCTGAGGAAGAAATAGTAATAGAACTACCTGATAAGGAATTCAAAAAACTTATATATAAGATCCTCAAAGAGATCAAGGAAAACACAGACAAAACCCTAGAAGACTTCAGGAAAACAACACAAGAACAAAATGACTAAATAGACAATTAGAAACCATACATAAACAACAACTAGAAATCCAGATGATTAACAATAAAATACCAGAAATAGATATATCAATGGAAGGACACAGAAGTAGAACTGAATCAATGGAAGAATCAGTAAAATAGAGAATAAATCCCTTGATACTAATTTGTTTGTGGAACAAGCAGAAAAACAAATGAAGAGAAATGAAGAAAGCCTAAGACGTATGTGAGACACTATTAAAAGGAATAATTTACACATAATAGGAATTCCAGAAGAAGAGGGGGAAGAAAAAAAAGAACAGAAATTTTTAAGATTTATTGGCAGAAAATTTCCCTAATATCATGAAAAAGGAGAAAGTTTCCATCCAAGAAGCTCAATGAATCCCATACAGGATAGACCCGAAAAGAAAATCACCAAGATGTATCATAATCAAAATTTCCAAAACTAAAGATAAAGAAAGAATTCTGACAGCAGCTCATGAAAAATGAAGTATCACCTACAAAGGGGCACCAATAAGACTAAGAACTGATTTCTCGACAGAAACCATGCAGGCAAGAAGTCAATGGAATGACATATACAAAACTCTGAAAGAAGAGAATTGCCAACCAAGAAAAATATATCTAGCAAAATGTTCTTTCAAATATGATGGCAAAACTAGAACATTCCCAGAAAAACAGAAATTAAGGGAATTTGTGAAAACCAGACCAACTTTACAAGAAATATTAAAGTGACTCCTTCACACAGAGAACATCAGACAACAACCTGAGCTCAAGACACATGACAGCATCACCAGACAACAACCCAGATAAAGAAGTCACAAAAATAAAATAAAGCTTCAAAACAAAACAGGGAACCAGAGATGTCAGTCTGTAAATGGCAACAACTTCCAAACAAAAAGGAGGAATCAATGGTGTAGTTATAGAACTTCCATATGGAGAGAAGTTCTCATAGTGATATCAAGGTATAACAGACTGTTTTAAGCTTAGGAAGATAATGGTAAATTTCAGAGTAACCACAAAGAAAATTAAGAAATCTACTCACCAAAATGAAGAAGAAATCAAAAAGACTCAGTAAACACAAAATCAACAACAATGAAGGATATGAAAAGAAAATGTATAAATAAAAAGAACTCAGCACAGAAAATTAAGTGGAACAAAGAAACTGTTAACACCACACACACAAACACACACACACAAAAGCATAACAAAATGGCAACAGTAAGTTCATACCTATCAACAATAATCACACTGGATGTAAATGGTTTAAGTGCACCAGTCAAGAGACAGAGAGTGGCAGAATGGATAAAAAAAACATGACCCATCAATATGTTGCCTTCAAGAGACACACCTTAGACACAAAGACATAAATAGATTAAAAATCAAAGAACAGAAAAAAATATATCAAGCAAACAGTAACCAAAAGAGAGCAGGAGTGGCAACAATAATCTCTGATAAAATAGACTTTAAGTCAAAATCCATTATAAGAGACAAAGGGCACTATATAATGATTAAAGCATTGATCCAACAAGAGGACATAACCATAATACTTATTTATCCAGTTATGGTGTTGGTGAAGAACATTGAATACACCTTGGACTACCAGAAGAATGAACAAATCTGACTTGGAAGAAGTACAGCCAGAATGCTCATTAGAAGCAAGGATGGCGAGACTTTATCTTGCATACTTTGGACGCATTACCAGGAGGGACCAGTCCCTGGAGAAAGGCATAATGCTTGCTAAAGTAGAGGGTCAGCGAAAAAAAGGAAGACCCTCAATGAGATGGATTGACACAGTGTCCGCAACAGTGGGCTCAACATAGCAACAATTGTGAGGATGGCGCAGGACCAGGCAGTGTTTTGTTCTGTAATACATAGGGTCGATATGAGTTGGGATGGACTTGATGGCACCTAACAACAACAACAACAATGACAGAGCTCCAAAATACATAAAACAAACTATAATAGAATTGAAAAGAGAAATAGTTCTACAATAATAGTAGGGGACTTTAACACACCACTCTTGATGATGGGCAGAACAACTAGAAAGAAAGTCAACAAAGATACAGAAGATATAAATAACACAAACAACTTGACCTCATAGATATATACAGAACACTCCACCCAACAGCAGCACAGTGCACATTCTTCACCAACTTTCATGGATCAATCTCCAGAATAGACTACATATTAGGCCACAAAGCAAGCCTCAATAAATTAAAAAACATCAAAATAATACAAAGCATCTTCTCTGATCATTACACTATAAAACTAGAAATCAAGAGCAGAAAGAGCAAGGAGAAAATTAAATATGTGGAAACTGAATAACACTTTACTTAAAATCTATTGAGTAATAGAAGAAATTAAAAATGAAATTAAAAAATTCTTAGAATCAAATGAGAATGAAAACACAACATACCAAAACCTTTGGGATACAGCAAAAGCAGTGTTCAGTGGAGAATTTATAGCAATAAATACACACATTAAAAAAGAAGAAAAGGCCAAAACCATTAGCTTAACCCTACAACTCAAACAAATAGAAAAGGAGCCGCAAAAGAAGTTCACGGTCAGTAGAAAAAAGGAAATAATAAAGATCAGAGCAGAAATAAATGAATCAGAAAACAGAAAAGCAATAGAAAGAATCAACAAGACTAGAAGTTGGTTCTTTGAGAGAATCAATAAAATTGACAAACCACTGACCAAACTGACAAAGGAAAAAAAATGAGAAGATGCAAATAGCCAAAATAAGAAATGAGATGGGTGACATTACAATAGAACCAACTGGGATAAAAAGTATCATAACAGAATATTATGAAAAATTTTACTCCAATAAATTTGAAAACCTAGAATAGACAAATTTCTAGAAACACACTACCTACCTAAACTAACACAAATAGAGGTAGAAAAATTGAAGATGTCATTAAAAAAACCTCCTAACAACAAAAAAACAAAGCCCCAGCCCAGATGGATTCATTGGCCAATTCTACCAAACATTCAGAGAAGAGTTGATACCAATTCTACTCAAACTATTCCAGAACATAGAAAAGGAAGGCATACTCCCTAATTCATTTTATGAATCCAGCATAACCCTGATACCAAAGCTAGGAAAAAACACCACTAAGAGAGAAAATTACAGGCCAATCTCCCTTATGAATACAGATGCAAAAATTCTCAACAAAATTCTAGCCAACAGAATTAAACAGCACATCAAAAAAATAAATATATCGTTACCAAGTGGGATTCATACCAGGGATGCAAGGATGGTTCAACATTAGAAAATTGATCAATGTAATTCACCACATAAATAAAACAAAGGAAAAGAATCCATGAACATCTCAATTGACACAGAAAAGGTGTTTGATAAAAGCCAATACCATTTCCTGATAAAAATTCTCAGCAAAATAGGAATAGAAGGGAAATTGCTTAACATAATTAAGGGCATATATGCAAAACCAACAGCCAACATTAAGCTCAACAGACAAAGATTGAGAGCATTCCCCTTGAGGAACAGGAATGAGACAAGGATGCCCTTTATCATCACTCTTATTTAATATTGTACTGGAAGTGCTAGCTAGAGCAATAAGTCAAGAAAGGGAAATAAAGGGTATCCAAATTGGAAAAGAAGAAGTAAAACTATCTTAATCCCCAGATGACATGATTCTATACATAGAAAGTCCCAGAGACTCCACAAGAAAGTTATTGGAACTAACAGAAGTATTCCGCAAAGTGGCAGGTACAAGATCAACACACAAAAATCAGTTGAGTTCCTCTACACTAACAAGGAGGACTCTGAAAAGGAAATCAATAAATCAATACCATTTACAATAGCCCCCAAAAGGATAAAATACCTAGAAATAAATCTAACCGGGGAAATAAATGACTTATATAAGGAAAAGTATAAAACACACCTGCAAGAAACTAAAAGAGATCTACATGAATGGAAAAACATTCCATGCTCGTGGAATGAAAGACTTAACATTGTAAAAATGTCAATATTACCAAAAGTGATCTGTAGATATAATTCAATTCCAATCCAAATCCCAACAACATTCTTTAGTGAAATGGAAAAACTGATCTCCTACTTTATATGGAAAGGAAGGCGACCCCGAATAGCTAAGGAAATATTGAAGAAGAACAATTCCCAATCTCAAAACTTACTATACAGCCACAGTAATCAAAACAGCCTGGTACTGGTTCAATGACAGATACATAGACCAATGGAATAGAATTGAGAACCCAGAAGTAAATCCATCCATCTACGGGCATCTGATCTTTGACAAAGGGTCAATGTCCATTCATTGGGGAATAAACTGTCCTCATTGAATGGATATCCATATGCAGAAAAATGAATCAAGATCCATACCTCACACTATGTACAAAAACTAACTCAAAATGGGTTAAAGACCTAAATGTTAAAGCTAAAACTATAAAGTTCCTGGAAGATAATATAGGGTCAAAACTAGGGGAACAAATTTTTGTCATAAATATTCTATCAAACAAAACTAAAAATGCACAAAAGACAGAAGATAAATTAGATAACTGGGACCTCCTAAAAATTAAATACTTATGCTCATCAAAAGACTTTACCAAGAAAGTAAAAAGAGAACCTACAGACTGAGAAAAAATCTTTGGCAACAACATATCTGATAAGGGCCTAATCTCTAATATATACACAAAACTTCAACAACTCAACAACAAAAAGACAAAAGATCCAATCAAAAAATGGGCAAAGTGCATGAACAAATTCTTCACTGAAGAGGACATTTAGGTTGCCAACAAATACATGAAAAGATGCTCGTGATCATTAGCCATTAGAGAGATGCAAATCTACAATGAGATACCATCTCATCCTTGCAAAAATGGCAATGATCAAAAAAAAAAAAACCCCAGAAAACAACAAACGTTGGTGGGGTTGTAGGAGATTGAAACTCATACATACATTTCTGGTAGGATTGTAAAATGGTACAACTACTGTGGAAAACAGTATGGCGCTTCCTTAAAAAGCTAGAAATAGAAGTACCATGGGATCCAACAATCCTGCTCCTTGGAATATACCCTAGAGAAATAAGAGCAGTGACACGAATAGACATATGCACACCCATGTTCATTGCAGCATTATTCACAATAGCAAAAAGATGGAAACAACCTAGGTGTCCATCAACAGATGAATGGATAAAAAAATTGTGGTATATACATACAATAGGATACTACGCAACTATAAAGCATAATGAGGAGTCTGCAAAACATAACACGGATGAATCTGGAGGACATTATGCTGGGTGCAATAAATTAATCATAAAAGGACAAACATTGCATGTTCTCACTTTCATAGAAAGTGAAAAGTGGATATACACACAGAAAGTAACATTCTTTGATGGTTACCAAAGATGGAAGGGTGAGGGAGGGGGGAATCCCTTTCTAGGTAATACCTACTGCTGTCAAGTCGATTCCAACTCGTAGTCACCTCATAGGGTTTCCAAGGCTGTAAATCTCTATGGAAGCAGACTGCCACATCTTTCTCCCAAGGAGCTGCTGGTGGTTTCAAACCACCAAACTTTCGGTTAGCAGTCTATCACTTTAACCACTGCGCCACTAGGACTTCTAGATAATAGACACTTACTATTGGTGATGGGAAAGGCAATGCTAATATGGGTGAAGTCTGCACAGTTTGTCCAAAGTAGATGAAGACACTGAGAAGTACACAAGAATAAGGAACAATTTCAGTAAATGCTATAATATACAATTTTGCGACAATAATAACAACCAAAAAAATGTGTGTGGTTACATAGGTAGAGATGTATGCATATATGTGTATAGGAAGGCACATGGGTGTACATGTATAAGTGTATCTGTAGGCATATGTATATATATGTTTACGTGTGCTGCATACATATTCATATACATAATAAACCACATAGGGGCACAGTTACGGATACTTCCTAGACATAACCAAACACCCTGTGGGATTGGTTTACTGGATTTCAAGGCTTGGGACCATAGTCTCGTGGGACAACTCGGTCAATTGGCATAACATAGTTCATAAAGATAATGTTCTACATCCTAGTTTGGTGAGTAGCATCTGGGGTCTTAAAAGATCTTAAAAGAGCGGCCATCTAAGATAAAACTATTGATCTCTATTCTTCTGGAACAAAAGAGAAAGAAGGAAACCAGAGACTCAAAGATGAAGCTAGTCCACAGGACTAACAGCCCACATGAACCACAGCCTCATCTAGACTGAGACCAGAAGAACTAGATTATGCCTGGCTACCACTACCAACCGTTCTGACCGGGGACACAATAGAAGGTCCCGGACAGAAAGGGAAAAAAATGTGGAACAAAACTCAAATTCCTCAAAAAGTCCAGACTCACTGAACCAATAGAGTCTAGAGGAACCCCAGAAACTATTGCCCTAAGATACCCTTTGAATCTGGAACTAAAGCCACTCCCGGTGCTCACCTTTCATCCAAATAATAGATTAGCTTATAAAATAAACAATATCACCCATGAATACTGTGCTGCCTTAAATATGAGACCAAATGATCAACATTTACCCAAAAACAAAGATGAGAAGCTAAGGAGGGGCAGGGAAGCTAGATTAATGGAAATAGAACAAACAGAATGGAAATGATGAGAATGTTGACACATTATGAAAAATGTAATCATTGTCATGGAACAATTTGTATAAAAATTGTTGAATGAGAACCTAACTTGCTGTGTAAACTTTCACTTAAAACACAATAAAATATTTTTAAAAAAGTAGGTTCTGATTCAGTATATCTGGGGTGGAAATGCAAAGTCTCAGCAGGGGTTTGAACTGGAACCAACTGGTTCGAAGCTCTGCTCCTGTCAAAGCAGAGTACAAATACGGCATTTTCATCTCAGGCTTTGGTGCCCAGAACCCTTCTATTCTTACATTATTTTGCTTCTTTTAAGGTGGCATCTTTTTTCATTAAATTTGCAAACGGTATTAAAAGAACACTGGATGTGACCAGTTTGAATTTGGGCTAATTATCCTTTCTGAGCCTCTGTTTGTTGATCTGTAAAATGGGGCTAATAATAGCACCTACCCTATAAGGTTGTTGTCTGGATTAGTGCCTGAAATAGAATTGCTGTGTCATTATTGTTGATGATGTTGCTTAAGTTCTTGTTTTATAGAAGGGGAAAGAGGAGCATGAGAGAGGTGAGGCATTTATCCATTTTAGGTTGTGTTCTGCAACAAGGTTTTACTGAAGGGCAAGAGTACTTGAGGAACATGATTGGATTTTACTCTAGTCTGTTCTTTTAGGATAAACTCTCTTTTCATCATTTCTTCCTACTCAACAACCAAATGATTTTTCTCACTGCATATTGGATCATGCACATCCTCACCCCAGTATTTATGGATTTCCATCTTACCTGCTCTTTCCCATTCCTTCTATGCCTTCCCATCCCTTTAAAGACAGCACTCATTGCTCCCTAACCTGGCTCCTGGGCTGAACTGGCTGCTCCCCTCCTGCTTTCTGCATTCTCACGTTGTTGACTCTTCTATTCTTCTCACCTAGAAAGCCACTTCCCCTTCTGATCCGTGGCTATGTCCTTTAAAACTTGTTTGAAGATTCCTATCTTCCAAGAATGTCACTCATTTATTCAACCAATATTTATTGAGTGGCTACTCACTGGGGACATAGCAATGAGTAAGGCAGACAAGACGTGACTCCTTTCCTGGGGCTTATATTCTAGGAGAGGAGGAGGAAAAGAGAGAGAGAGAAAAAACAAATAGGATGATTTAAAATCAGATAATGTGATGGAGAGTGATTGGTGAGTCGGTCACTTAAGACTGGAGAAGACTTAACTGAGGAGGCAAATTTAAGCTTTGTATTGAAAGACAAGATTAGGCAGCAGTCATGCATTCCTGGCAAAGTGATCTGCTAGGGCAAAGAGACAGCATGCAGCACAGAACTGCATACAAAACAGGCGTTTTACAGAGTTCTGTTGAACACTTAAGGATGGCTCCCTATTACCATTGCTTTTCAAGTTAAACTGTGATTACTCTTCCTCCAGGCAAAACAGTTCATGATTAAAACAAAAAAATCCTACTTATGCAAACACTGTAATTGATAACAGTAGATTTGACTAAATGCCCACAGAGGCAAGAGGAAGAACTGCTAAGGCCACCAAATAGATCTGGCCAGCCACCAGCCACTTCCATTGGGGTTGTTAATCAAGCCTTGTGGCCTTACCAAGGTCCAGTTGAACTCCCAGAGGCACAATCTTATCCACAGAGAACTTGACAGGGACACCCACATCCTAGGCTAGGGGTTTCAGGCTGAGCAAGGAATGCTACCCAGCAGCATCTAGTGGCATGTCTTAAGAGAGATTGCTACAATTCTCCCTTGTCTCCTCTTTCTATGCCCCCATCTCTCAGTAGCTCCCCCTCCTTTCCACCAGTCTGCCACAGGACTGAATTCTACCCTAGGTCATTTCTGCATTTAAGATTTGTTTCCTAGAATCCCTGTTAAAAAGCTTATAGCCCTAGGAAGGGCAACACATTATTGCATTACTTTCTGTTACCACAGTAATGACTAGTCAAATTATCCTTGTTGTTGTTAGCTGCCATTGAGTTGGCACCAACTCATGGCGACCCTGTGTACAACAGAATGAAAACTGCCTGGTCCTGCATCATTCTCACAGTCTTTGGCATGCTCTAGCCCATTGTTGCAGCCACTGTGTATTCTGAGTGCCTTCCAACCGAGGGGCTCATCTCCCAGCACTATATCTGACAATACTCTGTTGTGCTTCTGTTGGCTGATTTTTGGAAGTAGATCTCCAGGCCTTTCTTCCTAGTCTGTCTTAGTCTGGAAGCTCTGCTGAAAGCTGTCCACTGGTGGCATATCTTCTAGCATAACAGCAAAATGCACGTCACCACAGTATGACAAACTGGCAGATAGGTGGTGGCAAATTATCCTAAGATTATACAATCTGGATGTAGGACCAGGCTTCCCATTAAGCTTTTGAATACACAGAGTCAGTACAACCAGAAACACATCTGCCACTGCCTAGGCTCTGTCTTTCATAGCTGAAGGGGAACAGAATAGCAATAAATTAAAAAGAGTGAGATAAGTACTTTTTTTTTTTTTTTTACATTTTTCACAATGTGTCATCATTTTCATTTATTCCATTCTGGTTGTTCCATTTCCAGTACTCTAGTTTCCCTACCCTCTTACCTTCTCATCTTTGCTTTAGAGTAATTTTTGACCATTTGGTCTCATATAGATGATTTTTTTCTACTGCATAGGGTTTTCAATGGCTGACTCTTTGGAAGTAGATTGCCAGGCCTTTCTTCCAATGAGATAAGTACATTTTTTTCCTTTAGCACTACCTCCCTTTTTCTATAGACTCCCCCATGTTCTCCTTACCCTTCCAACCCAAAGCAAACTTGCAATTCAGAATCATCTGGGGTAAGAAAATCAGGTCTCCAGGCTTCATGTCTAGGGATTCTGATCCAGCAGGTCTAGGGTGGGAACTAGGACTCTGCATTTTAACACCCTCCTCCAAAAGTGACTCTGATGCTTGTCTTCCTTAGACCACAGTGAGAATCACTAATTTAAGATCACATACATGACTGTGGGCAGCTGGGACTGAGGTTTTGCACCAAAGTTTGTGCATTTGGATTGAGGTTGCTACAAAGGCTGGAAGCTGGATAAATCGTCTATAATGAAATATACCAAACTGGGCTCTCATTGGTCAGAGCAATGGTTTCTAACAACTTAAAACAAACAAACAAACAAAAAAAAAGAAAAACCAGTTGCTGTGGAGTCGACTCGGACTATCGGATGCCTGATATGTGCAAAGTATCTAGTTTAGGCTACATGACATTCAGTTAAAAAAAGCATGGAAATGGAGAAAATATTCAAGGTCCAGTTCTCTTCAGAGCTCTTCCCTGCTCAAAATGTCCACAAGCTCTCCATTACTTATTAAAACAAAAACAAAGAAACAAACAAAAAGCCAGTTCCCGTCGAGTCTATTACAACTCATGGAGACCCCATGTGTGCCAAGTAGAACTGTGCTCCATAGGGTTTTCAATGGCTGATTTTTCAGAAGTAGATTGCCAGGCCTTTCTTTTGATGCAACTCTGGGTGGACTCAACCATTCTGTTAGCAGCTGAGAGCGTTAACCCTTGACACCACCCAGGGATTCCTCTAACAACTTAGCAACCATGTTTGAGGAAGAGCATTGGAAGTCATGCCAGGGCAGGGGACTTGGATGAAAGTGAAACAAAATGGCTGCCACTAGACAACTGCGAGGAGGGGCTTTTTCTGCCCTGAGATAATGGAGAATAGACACCTAACCGAGCAGGTGTGTAGCTATTAAAGTGTTATAAAACAGAAAAGACTAGATGGGTGCTGGGGTCATGGATCAAGCTAAAAAGGGACAAGACTAGAGTCTGAACCTATGACTTTCCAATTCCAAAGCCCATGTTGAACCAAGGTGTAAATTACACCCTGGCTCAAATTGTTGCCTCTTTCCCACCATCTCTGCCTGAGGAAATCCAGCCTCATTTCTCAAGGCCCATCTTAAATGCAACCTCCTCTGATTTCATGCTCCCCATTCCTCAGAGATGTGAGCACCTCTGCTGCTATGGGAAGGGAGAAATGAGGGAACCAGGCCTCTGATGGGTCACAGTAGTAGATTCGAATTTCAACCACACAGCTACCATGTTTTGGGAGGAGGGGGATTCAGGGGAGGTGGTAACATCCACTGAGCTGGGAGGGGCCTTTATCTGTCCAGAGACCAAGAACAATAGGTCACCCCCTCCCCCACCCAGCTGAGCGTATGCAGATGGAAGACAGTTGCATAGTAGCTAGGGTGGTTTGTAGGGGGTGGGGAGAGGTAGTGAGAATGCCAGAAACGTGGGGGCAGAAGAAGAGCTAGTGACAGAGATGCAGTTTGAACCCCCAACCCCATTGCTGTCAGAGTCGATTCTGACTCATAGCAAACCCCAGGTCTGGGCAATTTCAAAGATCAGGTTTGTAACATCTATACCAGTGTTCTCCATTTTACTGTGAATCAAAATCATTTGAGAAACTTGTTATAAAGCTAGACTCCTGGTTCACACCCTAGATATTTTTGACTAATGCTAGCAATAAACTAAAACCAAATCCTGTTGCTGATAGCAACCTTATCTATAGGACAGAGTAGAACTGCCCTCATAGGGTTTCCAAGGCTGTAAATCTTCACAGGAGCAGATTGCCACATCTTTCTCCCATGGAGCAGCCGGTGGGTTCGAACAACCTACCTTTGGGTTAATGGCTGAGTGCTTTAACCACTGCATCACCAGGGCTCCTTAATGCTAGCGATGGAGCCCAGGAATCTGCCTTTTAAACACGTGCCTCAGATAATGTTGATGCAGGTGGTGTCTGGAGCCCTCTGAGAAACATGGCTCAAGTAAGGTGATCTGGATCAGTGGTTCGCAACCTTGGCTGCACGTTAGAATTGCCTAGGGAGCTTTAAGAAATAACAATGCTCAGCCCCTACCCAAGACCAATTAAATCAGAATGATTGGGGATGGGACCCAGGCAGCAGTATTTTTACCGAAGGCTTAAGCAGTTAGTGAAGATCACACAGCTATAAGTTATAGAGCTAGAATTTGAACACCGGCAGGAAAACTCCAGAACTTCACTGTCCAATGTATCAGCCATTAGCCACACGGGAATACTGAGCGCTTGAAATATAACTAGTCCGAACTGAGATGTATTGTAAATGTAAAATACTCATCTGATTTCAAAGACTTAGTGTGGAAGAAGAATGTAAAATATCTCAATAATATTTTCATATCGATTGCATGTTGAAATAATATTTTGAGGAGTTAAAAATATATGATTAAAATTATTTTTTTCTGTACCTTTAAATTTTCTTCAGTGTGGCTACTAGAAAATTTAAAATGACATATGGGGCTTACATTATATTTCCGTTGCACAGCTCTACTCCAGAGCCTGCATGCGAAACCATGACTCTTGCTTGAATCAGAGATTAAGCAGATGGTTCCTGCTATCAAGCTTACAGTGTGAGTAGGAAGGATATAAGAATCAAGTATTTCTTTCTAAAATTATATTATAATTAAGTGCTATGAAAGAAGAAGGAGAGAAAATTTCTAGTATGTTCTGTGGCAAGAGGAACATTTGAGCTGGTCCTTAAAGAGATTAATAGTGAAGGTAAGGATAAGGGGAAACATGGGGTACATTTGGAAATAGGCTAAGTAGTTTAGTTTGGAGCATATGATTCAGTAAGAAGAGTAGAAGTAGACACGGTTGAATAAATAAGTGAGGACGAATTCCTAGCTGGCCTTGAATACCAGGTAGAGGAATTGAGACTTTATCCAGTCTGTCATAGGGAGCCATTGATGGGTTTCAAGCAGAGAGTGTCAGAAGATGACTTAGCGTTAGGAAAGTTACTCTTCCAGTTGTCTGGAGGGTCACAGTGGAATTGAAGATGAGGATGGAGAAACTAGTGGCAGGGAAGAGTTAGGAGGCTGTGGAAGTAATTCACGGGAGAGGCAACGAGTGCCTGGAATTGAGTGCTGGCAGTAGGAAATAGTAGCAAGGCACGGTTAAATTTGAAAAAGACTGCAAAAATAGATTCACTGAATTTGGCAGCTAATATTCTAAGGTCTGTATTGTTAGTAGGGGATGTCAATAGGGCATCATAAAGTTAAACCTGCTGCTATCGAGTCCATTCTGACTCATGGTGACCCCATGTGTTGTAGAGTAGAACGGCGCTCCATAAGGTTTCCAAGGCTATGACCCTTTTTTAAAAAATTTTTTCCCATACAAAAATTTATACATACATGGTTATGTGACTCTAATTGCTCTCCCCATACTGCGACAGCACACTCTTCCTTTCCACCCCTGATTTCCCGTATCCATTCAACCAGCTCCTAGCCCTCTCTGACTTCCCATCCACCGCTGGACAGAAGCTGCCCGTGTAGTCTCTTGTGTCTACTTGAGCTAAGAGACACACTCCTCATGAGTATCACTATATGTCCTATAGTCCAGTCCAATCCCTGTCTGAAGAGGTGGCCTCAGAATTTATTTTAGTTCTGGCCTGATAGAGAATCCAGTGGCCATGCATTCTGGGGTTCCTCCAGTCTCAGTCAGACCATAAAGTCTGCTCTTCTTCCTAGAATTTGAGTTCTGCACCCCATCTTTCTGCTACTCCATCAGGGACTCTCTGTTGTGTTCCCTGTCAGGGCGGTCATTGGTGGTAGC